>NC_064856.1:96857495-97069995 GCF_024139225.1 Suncus etruscus
TTTGTTTTTCTTTTTTTCTTCCTTGCTTTCCATTTTTTTGTTTGTTTTTTTGGGTCACACCTGGCAGTGCTCAGGGGTTACTCCTCAGAAATAGCTCCTGGCAGGCTCAGGGGACCATATGGGATGCCAGAGTTCGAACCACCATCCTTCTGCATCTCCGGCCCTTTTTCTTCCTTCCTTCCTTCCTTCCTTCCTTCCTTCCTTCCTTCCTTCCTTCCTTCCTTCCTTCCTTCCTTCCTTCCTTCCTTCCTTCCTTCCTTTCTTCCTTCCTTCCTTTCTTCTTTCTTTCTTTTTCTTTCTTTCTTCTTTCTTTCTTTCTCTTTCTTTTCTTCCTTCCTTCCTTCCTTCTGCATCTCCAGCCCTTTTTCTTTCTTCTTTCTTTCTTTCTTTCTTTCTCTCTTTCTTTTCTTCCTTCCTTCCTTCCTTCCTTCTGCATCTCCAGCCCTTTTTCTTTCTTCTTTCTTTCTTCTTTCTTTCTTTCTTTCTTTCTTTCTTTCTTTCTTTCTTTCTTTCTTTCTTTCTTTCTTTCTTTCTTTCTTTCTTTCTTTCTTTCTTTCTTTCTTTCTTTCTTTCTTTCTTTCTTCTTTCTTTCTTTCTTTCTTTCTTTCCTTCCTTCCTTCCTTCCTTCCTTCCTTCCTTCCTTCCTTCCTCCCTCCCTCCCTCCCTCCCTCCCTCCCTCCCTCCCTCCCTCCCTCCCTCCCTCCCTCCCTCCCTCCCTCCCTCCCTTCCTTCCTTCCTTCCTTCCTTCCTTCCTTTTTCTTTTGTTTGTTTTTGGGTCACACCTAGCAGTGCTCAGGGGTATTCCTGTCTCTCCACTCAGAAATTGCTCCTGGCTGGCACAGGGAACCACATGGGATGCCGGGATTGGAACCACCATCTGCCTGGATTGTCTGCCTGCAAGGCAAATGCTCTACCACTGTGCTATCTTTCTGGCCCCTATTTTTTTCTTTTATATCTTTATTTAAACACTATGATTACAAACATGATTATAGTTGGGTTTCAATCATAAAAAGAACACCTCCCCTTCACCAGTGCAACCTTCCTACCACTAATGTCCCCCATCTCCTTCCTCCTACACCCCCTGTCTGTATTCAAGACAGGCATTCTACTTCTCTCATTCATTAACACTGTCATGATAGTTGTTAATGTAGTTATTTCTCTAACTGCACTCACCACTCTGTGGTGAGTTTTATATCATAAGCCGGCCCTTCTAGCCCTCGTCTCTATTATCTCTGAGCATTATTACAATAATGTCTTTCTCTGCTGTGCTATCTCTCCAGGCCCGTCTTTTATTTTTCTTAAAAACCCATAGATGAGGGACCGGAGAGATAGCACAGTGGTGTTTGCCTTGCAAGCAGTCAATCCAGGACCAAAGATGGTTGGTTTGAATCCCGGTGTCCCATGTGGTCCCCCGTGCCTGCCAGGAACTATTTCTGAGCAGATAGCCAGGAGTAACCTCTGAACACCGTGGGTGTGGCCCTCAAAAAAAAAACAACAAAACAAAACATAGATGAGGGGCCGGAAAGATGCAGAAGGACATTGGTTCGAATCCCGGTGTCTCATATGGTCCTCCGAGCCTGGCAGGAGCGATTTCTGAGCATGGAGCCAGGAGTAACCCCTGAGCACTGGCAGGTGTGACCCAAAAAAACAAAAACAAAACAAAACAAAAAACCACCCATAGATGAGACTATTCTGTGTGTGTGTCTCTCTCTCTCGCTCTCTGACTTATTTTACTCAGCATAATAGTTTCCATGTCCATCCATATATATAGGAAAATTTCTAAACCTCACTTTATTATTTTTTTCCTAAACCTCACTTTAACTCTCTTTTTTCTTTTTGGTTTTTGAGCCACACCCAGCGACACTCAGAGGTTACTCCTGGCCCTACCCATTGTGCTATTGCTCTGGCCCACTTTAACTTTCTTGACACTATCCCTCTTTACTTGACCACTCTAGCTGACTTAAAGTGGCCTTTTTCTGTGCATCCCACCTGAATCCAATGCTTTCTCACTTACCATGCTTATCACTCTCTATTGTAGCTGTAGGTCTACCTGGCTTTAAAAGTCACACTCAAGGGACAAAGAGGGTTTTTCATTTCAGTATTCTTTCTGACTGGAATAGTGCCGGGAACCGAATAGGTTTTTGATAAATGTTGGTAGAAGGAATGAAATTTGATTTCTTGTGCCTGCCATTCAATCTTCCCCTTTGCCTAGCCTCTGTTCCTTTGCATAGATTTAATCTGCTCAATTTTCTCCTTTTCAGAATCACTCCTGGTCATAAATATCACTGTGTCCAACTTCATTGCCATCAGAAACACAACTACAGTTGAAGTTTTGGTTTATTGCTCATTGCAGCAAGGAAGTGTACTTGGGGAAAGGAAAACATCTCATTTTTGTTTTGGTTTTTGGGCCACACACGGCGTCGCTCAGGGGTTAATCCTGTCTGCATTCAGAAATCGCTCCTGGCAGGGTTGGGGACCATATGGGATGGCAGGGATCAAACCTGGTCTGTACCAGGTCATCCACAGGCAAGGCAAGCACCCTACTGCTGTGCTAGCATTCTGGCTCCCAGGAGACACCTCTTAAGGGGTTAGAAAGATTTGCATGCCTAAATCTAGCCCCAGGTGAGCAGGCTTAAAGCAGGGGCTCCAGAAAAAAAAAGACAAATTTTAGAGAGCCAGGGGGTCAGGTTACTGCCTGGTGGTCTGAGAGTGGGAGCCTTGACTGTCCTCCATGTAAGACTTTCATTAGTCATCAATAATTGGTTACAGAAAGAAAGACAGAAAACAAACAGATTCTTAATTAATGCTAACTAAGCCTAATTGGGGGGGGGGCTTTACATTTCATAAGGGACTGTGAAGAATGAGGAGATTAAGGTATGATTTCTGAAGGTTTTCTTCTAGGGAAGGGTCACAGATAAGAGATTGTATATAGGACTCCCGCCATTAGGGCGTTCATTCCCTGTGGGTGCTTAGTTAAAGTTTTTGTTTTTGTTTTTGTTTTTTGAGAATTTTTGCACTACAGAGAAGTCAACTATAAAAGTATAAATTTTATATATGTAGTCTTCCACTACATTGCAGAGTTTGATATGTGTTGGATGATGTAGCCAAGGGTTCAGGTGCTAGGACTATACTCTGCATGGAAGACTATCAGTAAATAGGAGTGTTGGAGCCAGAGCAAAAGCACAGTGGTAGAGCTTTTAACTTCCATACTGCCAACCTGGGATAGACCCGGGTTCGATTCCTAGCATCCCATATGGTCCCCCAAATCTGCCAGGAGCAATTTCTGAGTACAGAGCCAGGAGTAACCCCTGAACACTGTGGGTGTGGCCCAGAGACAAAAAAAAGGGGGGGGAGTGTTTTTTTAAAAGACCTTTTTTAGGGGTTGGTTAAATAAATAAATAAATAAATAAATAATAAATAAATAAATAAAAGACCTTTAAAAAAAGTTTTTTAGGTCACACAGACGGTCCTTACTCCTGGCTCTGCACTCAGGGATCATTCCTGAAAGGGCTCAGAGACCACATAGGATGTCAGAGACTGAACCCAGGTTATCTGCATACACAGCAAAGGCTCTACCTGGTGTACTATCCAACCCATCCCAGGCGCCATTTTTTAATCTAAAATTTACATATCTGTAATGTAGGAGGAAAAAGTAAACCTTAAATTGTGATTGACCAAAAAGCTGCAACTTGGGGGCCGAAGAGATAGCACAGCAGTAGGGCATTTGCTTTGTATTCGGCCAAACCAGGATGGACACGTATTCGATTCCCAGAATCCCATGTGGTCCCCCGAGCCTGCCAGGAGCAATTTCTGAGCACAGAGCCAGGAGTGACCCCTGAGCGCCACTGGGTGTGGCCCAAAAACCAATCAATTAATAAACAAACTGCTTTTTTACAAAAGCTGCAACTTGTCATATTGACTCAAATCATACTGGTATGTTTGGTCATTTTTGTGGTTTGGACAATGTTCCACTTTTTGGCGTGTTCCGACAAGAGGGATCATATTTTTGTTTTAATTTATCATTGTGACAAGTGGCCTTGTCTGCTGCTGATATTTTCTAAATTGTTTATTTCAATAGAATCCCAAGGCCTTGCTTATGGTAGTCAGTTCCCACAAGGCAATGGCTGCTTTTCTCTTTCGTATCCCAGAACCTTTTCTAGAAGCTATTACTTCCTTCTGAGGCTTAAGGATTATTCCAATCCTGCAGTCAATCACACACACACACACACACACACACACACACACACACACACACAACACACACACACACAATCAATTTTGGGACGGCAGGGATAGTACAATGGGTAGAGTATTTACCTTGCACACAGCCAACCCAGGTTCGATCCCTGGCATCCCATATGATTCTCAAAGCACTGCCAGGAGTGATTCCTGAGTGCAGAGCCAGGAGTAACCCCTGAATTTCACCAGGTGTGGCCCCAAAATAAAACAAAACACATTTCATTTTTCCATGGACCTAATGTGAATGTGCCTCTTGATTTCACTATCTTTTTGTTTCTTTGCTTTTTGGGCCATGCTTTGTGATGCTTAGGTGTTACTACTGGCTACGTGCTCAGAAATCACTCCTGACTCAGGGGACCATATGGGACGCTGGGTATAGAATTGAGGGCCGTTCTGGATTGGCCGTGTGCAAGGCAAATGCCCGACTGCTGTGCTATCACTCCAGCCCCATGATTTGACTATCTTTTGAGAAAGCATCTAAAAATTTTGGGGGGTCACACCTGGCAACTCTCAGGGGTTACTCCTGGCTCTATGCTCAGAAATTGCTCTTGGCAGGCCCAGGGGACCATATGGGATGTTGAGATTCGAACTACTGTCCTTCTGCATGCAAGGCAAACACCTTATCTCCATGCTATCTCTCTGGCCCTAAATTTTATTTCTTTAATTTAGTTTTTGTCTTCAACCATACCTGGCAGTGCTCAGGTGTTACTCCTGGATCTGCACTCAAGAATTATTCCTGATGAAGTTCGGAGAACTATATAGTTCTCATATGGGATGCTGGGGGATTGAACCCAGGTTGGCTGCATGCAAGACAAGTACCCTACCCACTATCCTATCTCTGCAGCCCCAAGCATCTAAAAGTCTAAATGTACTGAAGTACTAAAAGTACTAAATGAACCATTTAGTACTAACTGCATGCAAGGCAAGCCCCTACCTCTCCTATACTATCACTCTGGATATCCTCCTGTCATTTCTCACCCTCTGAACTGGTCCCATCAAAAGCACATTTTTCAGATTGGTCTTTCCTCCTTTTCTCCCTTCCTCCTTTTCTCCTTTCTTTTCCAAAAGTTCTTTTGAGCAAAGTTTTCTATTGCTTTCTGTCTGAAAGTTCCTTGGGGACCGGATCCACAATTCACTTTTTGGGTCATCTCTCTCACCCTCCAAAGTGCCTGGAATGAGAATGAGAATTAGCCAGTGTAAACACCCAGAAATCTCGCTGAAAAAGGAAGCCTCAGTTTCTTCTTGACTGCTGACACATTTTAGACATTCTTGCAAATTCCTGGGCTCTGTCTGAGACTGGGAAAACTTAAAATTGCCCAAGACCATAAACTCTGCCCTTGACTTTGACCTCACAGGAGACTAAGAGACAAAGGGGCAATACTGGGCAATACTGGCAATACTGGGTAAAATATAGAACCTGAAAGGTCTTTTTTCTTTTTGGTTTTTGGGCCACACTCGATGACGCTCAGGGGTTACTCCTGGCTATGCACTCAGAAGTTGCTCCTGGCTTGGGAGACCATATGGAACGCTGGGCAATCCAATTGCAGTCCATGCTAGGTTAACGCCTGTGCAAGGCAAACATCCCACCGCTTGTGCCACCGCACCAGCCCCTGAAAGGTTTTAGAGTCCCCACCAATCCTAAATGCAAATGCAAGATGTTTATCTCACTTTAGCAACAAAGACAGGACCTAAATTAACAAGACTTCTCTGGGAAATAAATATCAGAAGCCTCTGATACTTTGATAAGTAACACAAAGACCCAGTTTTCCTATAAAAACCCACAAAACAAGCCTTACATAGCACGATGCTAAATTCTTCCCCTGCTGGAGAGTTTCTTTCTCTTCTCCTCTTCAATAAACTTTTCTAAGTCTAAATCTTTTTTTTTTTTGGGGGGGGGGAGGGGGGTCACACTCGGCAGCGCTCAGGGGTTACTCCTGGCTCTATGCTCAGAAATCACTCCTGGCAGGCTCAGGGGACCATATGGGATGCCGGGATTCGAATCACTGACTAAGTCTAAATCTTCTAACATTTTTATTAGGCAATATAATCATTTTTGGGGCTGAACCAATAGTAAGGCTTTTGCAACACTACCCAGGCTACGCAGGTTCAATCCCCAGCATCTGGAGTCAGCCAGTAATTCCCAAGTGCAGAGCCAGGAGTAAACCCTGAGCACCACCGGGTGTGGTCCAAAAGCAAAGCAAACAAAATATAGTTCTTGGGCCCGGAGAGATAGCACAGCGGCGTTTGCCTTGCAAGCAGCCAATCCAGGACCAAAGGTGGTTGGTTCGAATCCCAGTGTCTCATATGGTCCCCCGTGCCTGCCAGGAGCTATTTCTGAGCAGACAGCCAGGAGTAACCCCTGAGCACCGCCGGGTGTGGCCCAAAAAACATATATATATAGTCCTTAAAAATATAGAAGAACCTTGAACTGTGGACAAGCAAGAAACCCACTGCAGGGGCTGGAGAGATAGCATGGAGGTAAGGCGTTTGCCTTTCATGCAGGAGGACATCAGTTCGAATCCTGGCATCCCATATGGTCCGCCGTGCCTGCCAGGAGCAATTTCTGAGCCTGGAGCCAGGAATAACCCCTCAGCACTGCCGGGTGTGACCCAAACACACACACACACACACACACACACACAAAGAAACCCACTGCCACAGCTCCAGCATCACCCACCCCTGCTAATCCCAACTTTTGTTTAGTTCAGAGCAGAAGGGGGTGTATCTTGCCTTTTCAGATCAAGCTGAGGGGAGCGACTTCATCCATGAAGCCCCTGGCCTTGGCCCTTGGTATAAGTCAAGTCTCAAGACCACTAAGTCCCCTTGGCTGCATGTTCACCCTTAGCAACCTTGGGTTGCTCCATGGGGCATCACTTAGTAGGTTTGGGAAAACCTTAATTAAAAGCTGCAAAAAAAAGGGGGGGGGCGCGGATAGATAGCATGGAGGTAAGGCATTTGCTTTGCATACAGAAGGACAACGGCTTAAATCCTGGCATTCCATATGATCTCCTGAGCCTGCCAGGAGCGATACTGAGCATAGAGCCAGGAGTAACCCCTGAGCGCTGCCGGGTGTGACCCCCAAAAAAAAAAAAAAAAAGCTGCAAAGTTTCACCCCTTTCATAACACACTAAGAAACTCAAGTTGGGGACCTGAGCAATAGCACAGCGGGTAGGACACTTGCCTTGCATGCGGCTGATCCAGGTTTGATCCCCCAGGTATCCTATATGGTGCCCTGAGCCCACCAGAAGTGATTCTTGAGTGCAGAGCCCCGCCAGGTGTGACCCAAAATAAATTAAAAGAAAAAAGAAAGAAAGAAAGAAAGAAAGAAAGAAAGAAAGAAAGAAAGAAAGAAAGAAAGAAAGAAAGAAAGAAAGAAAGAAAGAAAGAAAGAAAAGAGAGAGAAAGAAAGAAAGAAAGAAAGAAAGAAAGAAAGAAAGAAAGAAAAGAGAGAGAGAGAAAGAAAGAAAGAAAGAAAGAAGAAAGAGAAAGAAGAAAAAGAAAAAAGGAAGAAAGAAAGAAAAGGAAAGGAAAGAAAGAAGAAAGAAAGAAAGAGAAAGAAGAAAAAGAAAAAAAAGAAAGGAAGAAAGAAAAGGAAAGAAAGATAAAGGAGAAAGAAAGAAAAAAGAAAGAAGAAAGAGAAAGAAAGGAAGGAAGGAAGAAAAGAAAGGAAAAAAAGAAAGAAAGAAAGAAAGAAAGAAAGAAAGAAAGAAAGAAGGAAGGAAGGAAGGAAGGAAGGAAAGAAGAAAGAAAGAAAGAAAGAAAGAAAGAAGGAAGGAAGGAAGAAAAGAAAGAAAGAAAGAAAGAAAGAAAGAAGAAAAAAATGAAAGAAGAAAAGAAAGAGTAAGAAAGAGAGAGAAAGAAAGAAGAAAGAAAGAAAGAAAGAAAGAAAGAAAGAAAGAAAGAAAGAAAGAAAGAAAGAAAGAAAGAAAGAAAGAAAGAAAGAAAGAAAGAAAGAAAGAAAGAAAAAGAAAGAAAGAAAGAGCAAAAGAAAATCAGGTGGAAGGGAGCTGGTGATAAATCAGCACAAGACTGATTGCATAAGGCGCGTGCAACAGAGCGCCTAATAGTAGGGATTTTTCGACTGCTCCCAGCAGTCAATCTCAAAGTCACCACCAATCAGAAGGCAGGTAAGGCGGGGCCTAAGTTTGAATCGGCATCTCATTGGCTACCTCAGCCGGCGCCGCGTCGCGTGCGACTCGTGTTGGGCAGCCGTGCGCTGGCGGCCATCTTCCTTTCTGGCAAGCCGGCAGAAGCACGGGAGCCGGCCGCTAACGTAGGTGTAGCTGTCCCAGTGTGTCGGGACCCCGAAAAAGCAAAGGAAAACAAAAACCCCTCTAAACTCCAAGCTCTCCAAGGAGCGGGGGGAACCCCTTCGCACCCCGCTTCCCAGTTCTCCAAGCGCGCCCCGTCCATCCCGGGAGGGGCGCGGCCTGGCATGAGAGGCGGGGCCCGAGCTCGAAGCCAATTCGCTCCCCGGGAGCCTGTTTGGCGGGAAGTTGGCAAAGTGAACCTCCCCGAGGACCAGCGGGTGTCTCGGGGTCCCCGCCTGGGTTTGTTTTGCTTTCTGAACCCCCAGCAGCTTCTCGAGCCTCCTCCTAAGTTCCTGAGCTAGAGCTTCGCCTGCCCCTACGACGCCCAGAGGACCCAGATGGCTCCCAGGAAACGCCCCGAGACCCAGAAGCTCTTCGAGATGGTTGTGCGCCCCAAGAGCAAGCGGAGCAGGAGTCCCCGGGAGCTGGAACCCGAGGCCAAACAGCGTCGTGTGAAGCGCCCCGGTATTGCCCACACCTGCAGCTTTCATGATCTCATCACTTTGGAGGGCTCTTTACAACCCCCCCTAGACCGGAGTGGGGGAATGAATGGGTGTACCAAGGCATCCCCCCCCAATTTGGGGTGCTTCATACTATTCTCTCTAGGTTCTTGGGACACTGTAGACTTGGGGTTTAATTTTCCAGCCCCTCTTAAGTGGCAAGGAATGGGGATGAGCACATGCCTCAATGCACCCTGAAAACTTTAAAAATTCCCTCTTTGTACCAGGACTTCTTCCCCCATCGAGAGGGCTTAAAGCACCCGCACCTGGGGGTGTGGGTACCCTGCATTTCCACTCAACAGCAAACGTCCTGGGTATCAGCTGTGAGAGGCCCCCCAATGTCCTAGCTTCCTTAAAAAACGAAAACCTGTTTATCTAGCCTTATGGGGGCTTGAAACTGAGTTTAAATGAAGAGGGGGCACTTGAAAGAGTGGAGTATATGACTTATTTGTGGCTAAAGTAGCTTTGTGTTTGCTTTGCTTTTGTTTTTGGATCACAACCCTGGGGAATTAAGGATTTACTCCTGGCCAGATTTGAGGGATTCTGTGGGGTGCCAGGAATTGAACCTGGGCCAGCTGCATGCAAGGCAAGCCCCCTACCCTCTGTACTACTCTCCAGTCCTGATAATGTAGCTTTTGTCCGGGAAAAGGGTGGCTGTCAAGAGAGCAGCGTTTCAGAGCAGATCCTCAGCTGTATCCTGACAATCCAGAGTTTGCTTTATTTGATTCCCATTGTAAGTGCATTTCCTTCCCTAGAGCCTCCTATTTAAATGAGAGGATCTACAGATGTTGTTCCTTTCCAGAACAATTCACACTTGGGACCAACAACTGGTTGCCTCTACATTATTTTCCTATGTTCATTTTATTTGGACTTTTGGGGTTTTCACCTGACTCTGGGTCATGCCCAGTGAACCTTAACCCCTATACTCTCTCCTACCTCCTCCTTTTCATTATTTTATCATAGAATCCAAAAGACTCTGCCATTGCCCCTTGTCAAACAGTCATGTCTACTATGCTGTCCTAAGATGGTCTTTATTAAGCATTTTCATGACTTTAAAAAACCAGTAAGGGGCCCGAGAGATAGCACAGTGGTAGGGCATTTGCCTTGCATTCGGCGGACCTGGGAGGGACCCAGCTAGATTCCCAGCATCCCATATGGTCCCCCAGCCTGCCACGGGCGATTTCTGAGTGCAGAGCCAGGAGTGACCCCTAAGCACTGCTGAGTGTGGTCCACAAACCAATCAATTAATACATATTAAGTTTAAAAGAAAAAAGAAAAAACAAGCTAACCCCAATCACCAATTTTATTTTATTTATTTATTTATTTTGGTTTTTGGAACACAATTGGCAGTGCTCAGGGGTTATGGGATGCTGGGGATCAAACCAGGGTTGGCCACATGCAAGGCAAGTGCACTACTCGCTGTACTGTAACTCTGGTCTCCCCAGTCATCAATTTTCCACTGTACACTTGGAAAAGTTGAGCAGTGTAACTTTATTCCTGTGTGACTGGCCCTGATTGATCCTCACTGCATTTAGGCCCCTGGTCCCCACCAGGAATGATCCCTGATCTCTGAGCACAGCCAGCTATGGGCTCAAAACTGAAAAGAAAAATAAATTACTACAAGGGGAGTTTTTTTCGGGGATGGGGCTGACTTTGTAGTTATTGTGTTGAGAGGTAAAAGCAGGGGAAAATGTTGGGAGGTGCTGAGATTCCTGGCTCTGCCCAAGGAACAAATTCAGCAGTAAAGCTCTGCTGAGATGGGAGGGGAAAAATCTGTGTGTTCTTTGCCTGGCAGGTTCCAGCAGGACGTTTGACTCAGGCTGCTTTGGGGCGGGCTTGGCCAGCCAGCAAGTACCCCCGCCAACTAGAAGTATCATCAAGGCTCTTCACCAGCATAAATTGGGCCAGACTGCCAAGCCGACACTGCAGCAGGTGAGGTGATTCCTGGCTGAGGAATTTAAGCCTTTGCATGCCTCCTCTTCCCCCAGCTTTTCCTCTTGGATGCTTCCAAATGAGATGCTGGCTTGGCTCAGCAAGTTGTCTGAGGGGTCAGTCACCTCAGATCCTGCCTTGGTGCCTGGTCTCCTGGGCATCTGGCCCAGGAAGAAGGTTTATTCTGGAAAGATCCCTGGCTGGAGTATTTCTGCCTCTTCCGTCTTCCAAGATAAGTTCTGGTTCTTTGCAACCTTTCATGCCTGGAGCTCGGCAATGAAATATTTTTCTTTGGTAAGAAGTCTTGGCCCTAGGGCTTATCCATGGAAGAGGCAGAATTTAGGGATTTTTGGTTTTTTTTTTATCTTGTTCTTGGTGGTCTTGAGGATTGAACCCAGACGTGCCAGGAATGCTTTTTACCACTAAACCTGACGTCAATAGGGCTTTTTGATTTTACGTCTTTATTCATTTTTTGGTGCCATAGATTAAACGCATTTGCCTTCCCTGCTTACTGTTGCTTGAATGCCTTCAATAGAGATTTTTTTTTGTTTATTTTTTGTTTTTGGACCATATCCTGCAGTGCTTAGAGACTGGCTTAGCACACTCCTGACTCTGAGTTAGGAATTACTCCTGGCAAACTCAGGGGACCATATGGGATGCCAAGGATCAAACCTGCGTTGCTGCATGCAAAGCAAACACTCTATCTGCTGTATTATTACTCCAGACCCAGCAAATAAGATTTTAACTAGAATTGGGTTTTTTTTGGGGGGGTGGGGGTCACACCCAGCTGCGCTCAGGTTGCTCCTGGCAGGCACGGGAGACCATATGGGATGCCAGGGTTCGAACCACTGTCGGTCCTGGGTCGGCCACTTGCAAGAAAAACGCCTTACCACTATGCTATCTCTTTGGCCCCTGTTACTTTATTTTTTTGTTTTAGGGGCACAACTGGCAGTGCTCTGGACTTATTCCTGTGTCTTTTGCTCAGGGATCACTCCTGAGGAGCCAGGAATTAAACCAGATCAGCAGTGTGCTAGGTGAGCTCCTTACCTGCTGTACTATCTAGCCCTCAAACTGGGTTTTAATTCCTCTTCTTTCTCTTTGCTTTAGGCTCTCCAACAGTCCTTTTTGCAGTCTCTCGCTTCTTTCCGGATATTCCAAAGGGCTGCCCCCTTTGACCGGAGAGCCACATCCTTGGCCTGGCACCCAACTCACTCCAGCATCCTTGCTGTGGGTTCCAAAGGAGGCGATATCCTGCTCTGGAACGTCAGCCTCAAGGACGAACCCATCTTCCTGAAAGGGGTAAGCCACTCTGCATGCTGAAGATTGTTTACTGAATAAATGAGAAGTCATCTCTTCACAAGGAAAGGGTTGGGATCCAAATTAACTGTGGGCATATTTTCAAACAAATACTTATTGAATATCTTTCCTGAAGATAGAGGCGGTGAGGCTGAGAGATGCTGCAGAGGCTTGCTTACCTTGCACACAGCCAACCCTAGTTTAGATCCTGGTACCACATATGACCATATGGTGTGGTTAGTGCCAGGAATAAGCCTTGAGCATTGCTGGGTGTGGCCCCAAAACAAAAACAAAAAAAGAGAGAAAGTATAAATATTAATCATCGCTTAATCAGTCATCACCTGAGATCATTTTGTACTACTTACTGTCTATTTGCTTTTGTATTTTTTTGCCACACCCTGAAGTGGTGTCCGGAGGCTTCTGTTTACTTGGTGTTCTGGGCGCCATTCCTGGTCATGCTCAGGGGCCTGTGGGGCCCCAGGACTAGGAGTAGCATGTATTCCAGCTCATGTAATATTTCCTGGTCCCTGAACTACCTTTTCTCACTTCTGCGCTTTAACTGCTTTAGTTGTTTCTTTCCCTGCAATAGGGTTTTGCACTTTCTGCTCCCATTGACCAGTATGTTCTATCCCATGGTGGTTCAGAGCTCCCTCTTACTCTTCTTCAGTCTTGTTAACTTCCACAAAGCTTACACTAAACCCTCTATCTAAAGCAGGGGTCTCAAACTCGAGGCCCTCAATACAACATTTTGTGGCCCTGCCCTAGAGGAATCTTTTTTTGTTTTGTTTTGTTTTAGTTGTTTGGGTCACACCCCCCAATGTTCAAGGCTTACTACTGACTTTGCACTCAAGGATCACCCTGACTTTGCCTCCTGCGGTCCCCAGATAAATTGAGTTTGTGACCCCTGGCCTAAAGGATCACCACCTCTAAACTCACCAGTCTCATTACCTGTGCTGACCTTCCCACAATGTTTAGCACTGTCTGAAATGGTTTCCATTTTTTATTTGGTTTTCAGGGCCACACCCAGTGTTTTTACTCCTGGTTCTGTGCTCAGAAATTGCTCTTGGCAGGCTCAGGGTCATATGGGATACCAAGGATCAAACCTAGGTTGGCCACGTGCAAAGCAAACACCCTACCACCATGTTATCACTCCAGCACTCCCAAGGGTTCCTCCTTGTTCTGTGCTCAGAAATCACTCCTGGCAGGCTCAGGGGACGATATAGGATGCCAGGATTAGAACCACCATCCTTCTGCATGCAAGGCAAATGCCCTACCTCCATGCTATCTCTCTGGCCCCTGTTGTTGATTTTCTGAGCTCTCATCTGTGGCACCCAGAGTCATTCTTTGCTGTGCTGAGACTCAAACTGGTGTTAACCATTTGCAAGGCAGGCAAGCACCTTAACCCCGATACTACCTCTCTTTTTTTTTTTTTTTTTTTTTGGTTTTTGGGCCACACCCGGTGACGCTCAGGGGTTACTCCTGGCTATGTGCTCAGAAGTCGCTCCTGGCTTGGGGGACCATATGGGACGCCGGGGGATCGAACCGTGGTCCGTCTCCTAGGCTAGCGCAGGTAAGGCAGGCACCTTACCTCGAGCGCCACCGCCCGGCCCCGATACTACCTCTCTTACCTTAAAAAAATTATTCATGTCTCTTTACCCATAATTATTTCAGTGGCTTTGTCTTTCTGCTTCATCATTTAGTCCTAGGACTTAGAATAATATTTGGCCTAGAATAATAGCTGATTTCCATTAGTTTAATGAATGAGGGGGAATTGGAGTATAAATAGAGGGTATGTTTGCAAACAACTAGAAATACAGATGCTAAGTGCAAAAGAACACAAGAGGAGAAAGAATCTCTTATGAGTTAGAGTTGATGGAGTGGCCACAGTGTGGCTTAGTGGTTGGTCACTTGCCTCCCCCCAAAATTGACGGAGAAGGCTTTATGAGGAAGGAGTGACTAGATAAATGGAGAGGAAAGAAAACCTCAATGTGACATTACTCTTCTTAGCAGGCATGATTTTTGGGGGGCTCACACCCAGTGACGCTCAGAGGTTACTCCTAACTATGTGCTCAGAAATCACTCCTGGCTTTGGGGGAGCATATGGGACACTGAGGATTGACCCCAGGTTTGTCCTAGATCAGCCACGTGAAAGCAAATGCCCTACCGCTGCACTATTGCTCCGGCCCCTTAGCGGGCATCTTAATTGCGCTCCAGCTTATCATACTTGTTGGATTGGGGGGGGGGGGGTGTTATTGGCAGCCCAGTTGGGCTTGATGATGAAAGTATTGTAAAGAAGGACACTGTATTTGAAGTGGAATCACAGAAGAAACCAAACAGATA
The DNA here is from genome assembly GCF_024139225.1 of Suncus etruscus. Lineage (NCBI taxonomy): Eukaryota > Metazoa > Chordata > Mammalia > Eulipotyphla > Soricidae > Suncus > Suncus etruscus. The sequence continues at coordinate 96,872,113 of NC_064856.1, forward strand.
ACAGTAAAGAATAGTGTAGGTGGCTAGAGAGGCCACGTATGTGATATGGTAAGGTCTGGAAAATGGAGATGGTTGATATCAGAACTAATTTGGGAGTGATGGATTGGGTGGTGCTCAGGGGCATCCTCAGTTGTACTCGGGGATATTGGGGTTCCAGGGATAGAACTGGGCCTCCCACACACAAAGCCTGCACTCAGACCATTGGGCTATCTCTCTGGCCCTTGGATCTGAATACTTCTCCCCAGAAGAAACATGCAGTATATTTTTTTCTACAAGAAGCCATTTTATTTTTGTGGAGTAGACTCAGTGGTGCTCAGGACTTAACCCCTAATTCCATGCTCAGGAATCATTTGTGATGGTGCTCTGGGGACCATATAGGGTGCTGTGGATTAAATTGGAGTCAACCACACGCAAGGCAAGTGTCTTATCCATTGTACTCCAGCCCATGAACTATTAATTTAGGCTGTGAGGGTGTGCTCGGGCTTCTCCTGGCTGTGTGTTTGATCAGGGGTTGTTCCAGGCTGTGTGTTTGGAGAAGCAAGTAGTGCAAGGGCCATAGGCAGTGCCTCCTACAGGTAGAGAGAAATCATTCAGTCTCTGGCTCTGTGAACTGATTTTTCTTTTAAATTATGGGGAAACACATAAAAGTTAGCATCCTGATAATTTTTAAGTTTACAGTTCAGTGGCCTTAAGTATAATCAGTCTTCGGATTTTTTTTTCAGGGTGGCTCGTGGAGGTTGGGCCACAACTAGCTATGTGCAGGGCTTACTCCTGCTCTGTGCTCAGGGATCAGTCCAGGGGCTGAGGGAGATAGGTGACTTTCTGAGGAGTCAGGGATCAAACTCAGGTCGGCCAAATGCAAGACAAATGTCCTACACACTGGACTAACTCTCTGGCCCCTCTTCAAAACTTTTTCATCTTGCAAAAGTGAACTATTCCTTTTGCTCCCTCTCTCCCAACTCCTGGCAACAACCATTCTACTTTGTTTCTCAAGTCTTTTGGGTTAGTGGAATCTTAAAGCATTTCTTCTTTGACTTGTGATTGGCTTCTGTGACTGCCTTCTTTTACTTGGTATCCTCAGTGCTCATCTATATCGTAGAAAACATCAGAATTTCCTCTTCGTGAGGCTGAATAGAAGTCTAATGTATGTCATATTTATATATTTAACATGCTTTTCATTACATTGATCTAGGCTTCTTTTGGTAACATTTTTCTTCTGCCTGAAGAAATTTTTTAATATTGAGGGGGGGGCACACAGCAATGCTCAGTGGTTACTCCGTGCTCTGCACTCAGGAATCATTCCTGGCAGCTCTTGGGGGACCATATGAGATTCTGGGGATTGAACCCAGATCTCCCACATGCAAGGCAAGCACCCTATGGTGTACTATCTCTCCAGCCCTAACATTTCTTATAATGGAGGTTGGTTGGTGATGCTCGATTTTTTTGGCGGTGGGGAAAGGGGGCAGTGTGTGTGACTTTGGGCCATACTCAGTAGTGCTCAGGAGTTACTTTTTCTTTGTGGGGGGGGGGGGTCACACCTGGCAGCACTCGGGTTACTCCTGGCTCTGTGCTCAGAAATCGCTCCTGGCAGGCTCTGGGAGACCATATGGGATGCCGAGATTCAAACCACTGTCCTTCTGCATGCAAGGCAAACGCTGTATCTCCATGCTATCTCTCCAGCCCACTCCTGGCTTTTTGCTCAGAAATTAATATGGGATGCCAGAGATTGAACCCAGGTTGGCAAATGCCCTACTGCTGTGCTATGGCCCCAATAATCTATTTTTTACACTTTAAAAAGGTCTTTATTTTACTGTTATTAATTGGGCATACTTTTGCTACACATAAAATTCTGGGCTCACAATGTTAGTTTTCTTTTTCTTTCTCTCTCTCTTTCTCTTTCTCTTTCTTTTTCTCTCTTTCTTTCTCTTTTTCTCTTTCTTTCTTTCTTTCTTTCTTTCTCTCTCTCTCTCTCTCTTTCTTTCTTTCTTTCTTTCTTCTTTCTTTCTTTCTTTCTTTCTTTCTTTCTTTCTTTCTTTCTTTCTTTCTTTCTTTCTTTCTTTCTTTCTTTCTTTCTTTCTTTCTTTCTTTCTTTCTTTCTTTCTTTCTTTCTTTCTCTTTCTTTTTCTTTCCTTTCTTTCTCAGTGATGCTCAGGGGTTACTCCTGGCTATGCACTCAGAAATCACTCCTGGCTCAGGGGACCATATGAGATGTCAGGGATTGAACCCAGGTCCATCCTGGGTCTGCTTTGTTCAAGGCAAACGCCCTACTGCTGTGCTATCAGTCTGACCTCTTCTTTTTTAATTAAACCAGTAACTTTGACTTCCATTCCTATTTCATAGAACAGAGATGGGAACAGCTGAGCACGACCCCACAGGGATAGTAGTTGTCTGCAAATGAATGTATTTAGACTTGAGAAGATGTTCAAACTCTGGTTTCCCAGCTTCAGATACATTAGCTACAGTTATTCAATACAGCCTTGGGCTCATTTGGCACAATCCAGAGGGCAGAAGGTGTAGCACCTATTCTTGGAGGAAGCACATTTGCTGTCTTTGCACTTTCAGGTACCCGTTCAGGTAGAGGAACTGCCAATGCTGCAGGAACACTTGGGGTCCTTTTGACAGTACAGGGAGGCTGGAGACTGGCAAGGATGCACTTGGTGTTGGAAGACCTAATTTTATTTTTCTTTCACTACTTGAAAGATGATTTCTTGGGTCTAGCGAGATAGCATAGCGGGAAAGGTGTTTGCTTTGCATGCAGCCAACCTAGGTCTGATCTGGCACTGCACAGGGCACTCCAAGTACCATCAGGAATGATCCTTGAGCACAGAGCCAAGAATGATCCTTGAGTACTGCTGGGTACGGGCCCTTTCTTACCCCCAAAAAAGATCTTTTTATTTTTGGGGGGTGGGAGGGGGAAAAGAGTAGGCTTGAGGCTATACCCAGCTATGCTCAGAGATTACTTTCGACTTTGTGCTCAGGGATCATTCCTGGTGGTGCTCTGGCAATCATAGGCAGTGCCAGAGATCAAACCAGGCAGGGTCCAGCCATAAATAAATTCCAGTATACAAGACAAGTGCTTTTACTCCTGGACCATCTTTTCTGCCCCCCTCTTTTTTTCCTTTTTGTGATGCCACAGATTAAACCCAAGGTCTCATAAGTGCAAGGCAAGCATTCTGTGCTGAACTGTATATCTCTAAACATAAAGATTTCTTGGGGCTGGAGATATAGCATAGTGGTAGGACGTTTGCCTTGCATGCAGCCGATCCAGAACAGATGGTGGTTCGAATCCCGGCATCCCATATGGTTCCCTGAGCCTGCTAAGGATGATTTCTGAGCTCAGAGTCAGGAGTAACCCCTGAAGCACCACTGGGTGTGACCCAAAAACAAACAAAAAAGTATCTCTTACTTGCTTGAGGATTGCTCCTAGTTCTGTGCTCAGTCCTGGCAGTGAGTGCTTCAGGCACGATTTGGTGTCAGGGATTGAACTGGGCTCAGCAATGTGCTAGAATGGTATCTTCACCTTCTGTTCTGTCTCTCTGGCCATATCCCAGCCCAGCATTTACTTATATCCAAGTGTGTTTGAGGACTTGAGTTTTTTCCTACAACATTTGATCATGTTCAAATCATGGAAGTTTGATTCTTTCACCAATCTTGCTCTTCTTTTGATGTCAGTTCATTGACAATTGAATATTGGCTGTTGCACATATCCTTGACTTGTCCATAGGAAATTTTTTTTAATTTTTATTTCTTTTTGGGGGTGCTACCCAGCAATGCTCAGGACTCCTACTTCTCCTGGCTCTGTGCTCAGGGACCACTTGTGGCATGGCTTGGGGGATAATATGTGGTAGTGCCAGGGAGTCAGCCTGTGTTGGCTACATGCCTTACTCACTGTACTGTCTCTCGGCTCCCATGGGAAATTTTTTGTTTTATCCTAAAGTATGATTTTTTAAAATAAAATGTACATAACAAAATTTGCCATTTCAACTATTTTTTGGTGTGTCTGGCTCTATGCCATACAGTATATTTACATTGTTGTGCAACCATAGCTGCTATCTTTTTATTATTCCAGAGAAAACTAGAACCATTCTACAACAACTCTCTGATCACCTTCTCTAGTCCCTGGTAGGCACTAATCTGTTTTCTGTCTCTCTGCATTTGCTATTGGGTGTGCATTATGTGGATGGAATAATGTAATCTTTGTCTTTTATGTGTCTGTCTGCTTTCACTTAGCTGATGATTTCAAGGTCCATCCATCTTAGGGCATATATCAGTAGCTCATTTCTTTGTATAATGAACAAAATTGCCATTGCATGTATATGCCACATATTATCTATTGATGTGTATTTATGTTGTTTCTACCTTGTACTAGTATGAATATAACTGTTATGCATTAAGCATATGACTTTTGTTTGTGGGCCACACCTAGGAGTAGCCTTAGTCACTGCCATGTTCCAGGTTGACCTCAAAACAACAAATTGTGATAAGATGGGGCTAGAGAGATAGTACAGTGGGGTAGCACACTTTCTTTGCATGTGGCAACTCAGGTTCAATCCTCAGTACTCCATATGATTCCCTGAGTGATTCCTTAGTGTAGTCAGGAGTAAAATCAGCATCACTGGGTGTGGCCCAAAAACAAACAAAAAAATCTGTGATGAGAGGGGCTGATGAGATAGCCATTTGACTAGGGCAGGGGTGGCGAACAAGTTCTACACAAAGAACCAAATTTAAACTGTGAGAGTCAGAGAGCCACACCATGAGGTCCTGCCAAAACAGACAAACACTCACACAAAAGCATATCATCTTAACAATTTTGTGACACAACATGTGACACATGGGTCCCCCGCTCGCTGGCCCGTGCAGTTGTTTCTGAGGGATGGGAGACGGAAGGACGCAGCCTGGGGGCGGGACTAAGCGCTCGGAGATCTCTCCTCAGAGGTCCCTCCTCAGAAGCTGCAGAACAAAATCCAAACTTGGCAAAGAGCCACAGAATACAAAATAATGATAAGAGGCCAAAAGCCGCATTCATTTTGGCCGGGAGCTGCATGCGGCTCGTGTTTGCCACCCCTGGACTAGGGCATTTGTCTTGTATACTGCAGACACTGGTTCGATCCCCATTTCCCTGAGCCTGCCAGGAGTGATTCCTGAGTGCAGAGACAGGAATAACCCCTGAGCACTGTGAGTGTGGCAAAAACAAAACAAAACAAAACAAAACCACACATACAAAAAATATGATAAAAGCTTATACAATAAAATGTATTACTTGAGGGGCCAGAGAGAAGGCTCAGAGGGCTGGAACATAGGCCTGCATGTGATGAGCATTGAGTTCAGAGTGAACCCTGAGCATTACTGGGGGTTGAACCATTTCAGATGTGGCCCCAAAGCCAAATACATATAATACATGTGTGTGTACATAACTGTATTCATCTCATATCCTTGAATTTATTCTCTTTGTCTAGTCTACGGTTTTGGGTTTTGGGCCAAACCCAGTGACCGTCCTGGCTATGCCCACAGAAATCACTCCTGGCTGGGGGGGACCATATGGGGCACAGGAGATCAAACCTAGGTCCATCCTGGGTCATCCACATGCAAGGCAAATGCCCTGCCGCTGTGCTATCCCTCCAGTCCCGATTGATCCTCATTTTTCTCCCTCATGTTCATCTTTCCCTCCATCCTCCACAGTTCACACTGAAAGTCACTGGAGAGGGTGAAACTAGGTCAGAGGAAGGAGTCAGTGGCTCCACAAGGGATGCGAAGAGGCTGGAGCGATGGTGGGGGACAGATTAGTATTAGTATAGTCAGTCTAGGCCTAGTGAAGAGGATATCCTTGTAGACAAGCCCCAGGAGAGAAATAAAGGCTAAGTTGATTAGAAAGCCTGAAGGGAGATGAGGAGGAGGAGCAACCCTGGGGTCATGTCCTGGAACCTCCTGGTGACTTCTGCATGGGGAGGTGTCAGCAGCAGTCTGCTGGCAGTGGATAAGAGGGTACATCTGCTGGGGGGTGGAGGTGGCAGTGGTATAGACAGCATGCTGGAGCTGCATTGTAGCATGTATGCCACAATGAAGAAAGATTGGGTCCTATTTCTCACTGTGAAGGATGCAATTCTAGGGGCTAGGGAGAGTTCACAAAGGTAAAAGCATCTGTCTTGCATTCAGCCAATCCTGGTTCCAGGAAGACAGATACCCCCGACTCTCTCTCTCAACACAGGGCCAGGGGTAAGCAACTCCTGAGTACTGCTGGAGGTGACCCAAAACTCTCTCACATTTTTTGATCCCACCAGCGACACAAGAGTTTTGTGCTCGTCAACATTTGTTTTCCCTCTTTTATATAGTCATCCTAATGGGTAGGAATTTACTGCATATTCCGGTGTATAAGATGACTGGGCATATAAGATGACCCCTACTTTTCCTGTTAAAATACAGGATTTGGGCTATATTCGCAGTATAAGACTACCTCTCTTTTAATGCACACCAAATGGAAATTGAAAAACGTTAAGAGAGAAAGAGTGGAACCCTCAAAGTTAACAGTATATGTTTAATAAAACTAGACTTTGGAGTGCAACAATCATTTTACATTTGTCATTTGTAGTGAGTGACTGTGATTTTTTAATTGTGATCTACATTGAAAGCAGGGAGAGGGGGCTCCTCCAAGAGCAGCTGGCTGGGGTGCAGTGATTAATACGACAGCTAGAAAGAGACAGAGCACCTTCTCTGTGTCCCATAAAAGCTGAAGTGAGGACTGAACTTTGGAAAGCTGCATACCCGTTGGCTGGATGAGATGCGGTTCTCAGTAACTCAGCTTCTCTCCCTGAAAGATTAATCAGGGCAAGCAGAGGATTGAGTGATGACACCTAGCTGCTAGATGGAATGCTGCGGTAAGAGGGGGCCAGATTATTCATCCCTGAAGCTGTTGTGTCAGCATGCCATTTACCAGCGTATAAGACGACCTCTGACTTTTAAGAAGTTTTTCATGGGCTAAAAAGTCGTCTTATAAGGGAGAGGGTGGATAGCAAAAAAAAAAAAAAAGTCGTCTTATACGCCAGAAAAATACGGCATATCTCACTGTGGGCTTAAATGTTTGCTTTTCTTGGGGCTGGAGCGGTGGCACAGGTGGTAGGACGTTTGCCTTGCACGCACTAACTTAAGACAGACCGCAGTTCAATCCCCCGGCATCCCATATGGTCCCCCAAGCCAAGAGCGATTTCTGAGTGCATAGCCAGGAGTAACCTCTGAGTATCACCAGATATGGCCCCCAAAAAATGTTTGCTTTTTTTTTTGGGGGGGGGGGGTCATACCTAGTATTGCTAAGGGATTTACTCCTAGCTCTGCATTCAGAAGTCGCTCCTGATAGGCTTGAGGGACCATATGGGATGCAGGGATTCAAACTGGGGACCGTCCTGTGTTCGCCATGAGCAAAGCAAACGCCTTACTGTTGTACTATAGCTCCAGCCCCAAATGTTTGCGTTTCTGTGGCTGGAAAAATACCTATACACAGGTATGTGTACAATACACCAATGGGGCATTTGCCATTCATGTGTGACTAACCCTGGTTTGATCCCAAACTCCCACTACTCTCTAGCAGTGATTACTGACTGCAGAACCAGGAGTAAGCCCTCAGCATTAATGGGTGTGGCCCAAAAAAATGAACAAAGAAAATATTTCTGGGCCACACCCAGGGGTGCCCCAGGCTTCCTCTCAGCTAGGTCCTGGGATCCTTCCAGGCAGTACTTGGTGCTCACTTGGGGAATATGCAGTGCCAGGGCTTGATCCCAGCCTCCTGCATGCAAACATGTGCTCTGGCATGTTGAACTATCAATCCATCTCTCACTGTTTTGATTTGCATTTCTCTAATGAGTAATGATATTAAGCACCTTTTCATGTGTTCATTTATCTTCTATAGAGAACTGTCTATTCTAATCTTTTGTCTATTTTTATTGTTTTTATTTTTGGGCCATAGTCAATGATGCTCAGGATTTACTCCTAGCTCTGTACTCAGGGGCCACTCCTGATGGGGGACCACATGCCATGCTGGGAATCAAATTCGGCTCAGGTCTATGCAAGGCCTTATCTACTGTACTACTTCTCCAATCCCTTTTTAAAAATTAGGTGGAGGGGCCAGTGCGATAGCACAGCAGTAGGATGTTTGCCTTGCATGTGGCCAGCCCAGGACAGAACCAGGTTTGATCCCTGGCATCCCACATGGTCCCCTGAGCCTGCCAGGAGTGATTTTTCTGAGCGCAGAGCCAGGAGTAACCCCTGAGCACCCTTGGGTGTGGCCCCTCAAAACCAAAACAAGCCAACAAAATTTACTAGGAGCCAGAGCAATAGCACAGCCATAAGGTGTTTGCCTTTCATGCAGCCAGCAGACTTGGATTTGAGTCCCGATATCCCATGGTGTCTCATATGGTCTCCAAGCCTGCCAGAAGCAAATTCTGAGCCCAGAGCCAGGAGCAGCCCCTGAGCGCTGCTATGTGTGGCTGCCACTGCGCCCCACAAATAAACAAATTAGATCTAGTTTTATTGTATATTAATCACAATTTCTTGGGGGTGGTCTTTTTGTTTCTGTTTCTGTTGTGTTTGTTTTTTTTTTGGGTTTTTGGTTTTTGGTTTTTGGATTTTGGGTCACACCCAGTGGCACTCAGATTACTCCTTGCTCTACACTCAGAAATCACTCCTGGCAGGCTCGGGGGATCATTTGGGATGCCAGGATTCGAACCAACATCCTTCCGCATGCAAGGAAAATACCTTACCACTGTACTGTCTCTCCGGCCCCTCTGTTTTGTTTTTTAAATTGAACCCAGGGCCTCTCACATATGAGCCATGTACTCAATAATTCAGCCACATCCCTGGCAATCATAATTATTTTAAAATCAGTATCTAGGGTTGGGAAGATAGCTCAAGGGCTAGAGTATATATATCTGGTAGGCAGAGACCGCAGAAGTTCCATTCCTTTCACTGCATAGTCTACCAAGCATTGCTGGGAGTGACCCCAGAAAACCAGGAGGGATAGCACAAAACCGAAACAAACAAAAATAACTTCAAAATACAATATCCCAGGGGCTGGAGTGATAGTACAGCAGATAGGGTGCTTGCTTTGCATGCCTACCTGCATTTGATTCCTGGTATCCCATATGGCACACCACCAGGAGTGACCCATGAGTACCACCAGGTGTGGCTCCAAAACCAAATAAATGAAAATGAAATCCCGGGGCCGGCGAGGTGGCGCTAGAGGTAAGGTGTCTGCCTTGCAAGCGCTAGCCAAGGAAGGACCGAGGTTGGATCCCCCGGCGTCCCATATGATCCCCCCAAGCCAGGGGCAATTTCTGAGCGCTTAGCCAGGAGTAACCCCTGAGCATCAAATGAGTGTGGCCCGAAAAACAAAAACAAAAAGAAAATGAAAACTCAAACTCAGGTGCTGGAGCAGAAGTAGAGTAGATAGGGGACTTGCCTTGTATGCAGCTGACCGAGGTTCAATCCCCAGCATTACATATAGTCCTCAGTGTACCAGGATTGATCCCTGAGTGCAAAACCAGTGGTAACTCCTGAACACCACCAGGTGTGGTCCCAAAACAAAACAAAACAAAAAATTGGGGCTGTAGAGGTAATTGGGTCACATTGGCAGTACTTGAACTACTCCTTACTCTGTGCTCAAGGGATCTTCCTGAATGTGCTCAGGGCACCATGAGTGCCACTGGGGATTGAACCAGGTAATCTATATACAAGTTGAGTGCCTTACATGAATATTTTAAATTAAATAAGTTAAAGTCTTAAGAAATAAATTGCTAAAAAAAAAAAACAAAAAAAAACCAAAAACCAAACGTACCGCATGGAGCCATGTCATCCCCGCGTTGCCAAAAAAAAAAAAAAGGGCCCGGAGAGATACCACAGCGGTGTTTGCCTTGCAAGCAGCCGATCCAGGACCAAAGGTGGTTGGTTCGAATCCCGGTGTCCCATATGGTTCCCCCATGCCTGCCAGGAGCTATTTCTGAGCAGCCAGGAGTAACCCCTGAGCAATGCCGGGTGTTGCCCAAAAAAAAAAAAAAAAGTGCTGTGGAAGGCACTACATAGAACCTACATAGAATGTAGGTTCCTCAGCTGGCCTGGCCCAGTCTATCTGGCCTTTCTCTCTAACTGATGTTGCCACTAAGCTGTGTGCTCTTCCTGGCAACCTCTCACCTCTCTCTGCCTTCTTCTGTTAGATTGGCGCTGGAGGGAGCATTACTGGCATGAAGTTTAACCCTCTCAACACCAACCAGCTATTCACCTCCTCAATGGAGGGAACAACTAGACTGCAAGACTTTAAAGGCAACACTATCCGAGTTTATACCAGCTCAAACTCCTGCAAGTGAGTAGTTTGGAAGGGAAAGGACTTCTAATCCTTGGGGTATACAGTTCCCTTCCGTTCTATTCTCTATTCTTCCCTTCCCTCCTCTCTCCCCTCTCCCCTTCCCATTTTCCCCCTTCTCTTTTTCTTACTTGGTGGTAATCAAGGCCTATTCCTAGCTCTGTGCAAGAGGTTGTCACCTTGTATTGCTCTGAGTTCCATGTGGTTAAAGAAAGGGTTCCCGCATGCCAAGCAGACATTGAAGCCAGACCTCTTATTTTTTCTTATTTTTTTCCCCAGACCTCTCAAGGGGAAACTAGGAAAGGTTTCAGTCACTGTCTACCATTCCTGTTTTTTTTTTCTTTTGTCATTTTAATACTTTTAAAATTTATTTTTTTACCCTTCCTGTGTTTGTTGTTCATTATTATTAATTTTTATTATAACACCGTATTTTACTTAGTTGTTCATAATACATTTGTTTTAGGCATTAAATATTCATATATCAATCCCTCCACCAATGTCCCCAGTTTTCCCACCACCACCCTAGTCTCCCCCCTCACAGGCACAGATTTATTTTGTATTGTTTGTTACAATGCAAAGGAAGGGTCAATTTGAAATAATTATTATCTCTTCATGGTATTACTATTACTAACATCAGTATCTAAAGACTTACTGGTCTGTGGTTGGTGTTAGTTAAGTCTTCTGTTACTGGTTAGGCTCACTGAGCTTGATGATTACTATGTAATTTTTCCCATCAGATTTCCTATAATACTACTAGGCTAACACAACTATGAAAAATTTTTTTTTTTAGGGATTACTCCTGGCTCTGTGCTTATAAATCACTCCTGGCAGGCTCAGGGGACCATATGGGATGCCAGGAATCGAACCTGGGTCCGTCCTGGTTCGGCCACATGCAAGGCAAACACCTTACCACTGTGCTATCAGTCCAGCCCTGACAACTTTGAAATTTTGAAGTGCCGTGTGGCTACTTGCAGCTGCACAGTCCAGGATTTATAAATTTGAAACACATTTAGTGGCTTGGTCATTTGATAAGGTTAAGTTGCAGAGCTGAGCTGTTTCTGTTGGAAAGTGTAGGGTGTGGTACTGGGCTACTGTAGTTCATGCTGAAAAGGGAATCTGGGGGCCAAAGAGATAGCATGGAGGTAAGGCGTTTGCCTTTCATTGCAGAAGGACGGCGGTTCAAATCCGGCATCCCGTATGGTCTCCTGTGCCTGCCAGGGGCAATTTCTGAGTGTAGAGCCAGGAGTAATCCCTGAGCGCTGCCGGTATGACCCAAAAACCAAAAAAAAAAAAAAAAAAAAGGGCAAGAAAAGGAAATCTGCCCCTACCCACCCTAAGAATTCCACAGATTAGCAGCCCAGACTAGACTACCTAGGAAATAGACAATATTTTCTTTCTTTTTTTTTTTTTTTTTAAGTTTTTGGTTTTTGGGTCACACCGGCAGTGCTCAGGGGTTACTCCTGGCTTTATACTCAGAAATCGCTCCTGGCAGGCTCAGGGGACCATATGGGATGCCGGGATTCGAACCAATCTGCAGGAAAGGCAAATGCCTCCATGCTATATCTCCGGCCCCAGCAGCCAGTATTTTCTTTTGGATCTTAGTAGTGGGCTGGGCTGGGCTGTTTTTCTGCTGTGAAGATGGCTACCTTTCCTGTTTTTCTGTGGATTGTGGAAAGTCTGGGCCGTACAAGTGGTGCTCAGAGCTCTGTGCTCCATATTTGATCCTGGCTGCACTGCTTGGGGGATCATGGGGTGCCAGGTTAAGCCAGGTTCTGCCACATGCAAACTTTTTAGCCATAGTCTTATCTCTCAGTTCCTTCCACCTTTCCTATTCTGTTATTCTGGTCTAAATATAAGGTTATGGTCTCAGTAGGTGTTGTAGAGCCTTATCCGGGCCCCATGAAGGAAGAGTTTCAGCTCTTTTGTGACCCCTTTCCTCCCGCAGATCCAACCCCCATTCTCACTGGACAGGCCAACATGGCATCCCCATGAGTGTAGTTTGAAAGTATGGTCTTGGTCTTGGGGCCAGAACAGTAGGGCACTTGCCTTGCACGCGGCTGACCCAGGACGATCTCAGTTTGATCCCCAGCATCCCATTTGGTCCCCCTAACCAGGAGTGATTTCTGAGCACATAGCCAGGAGTAACCCCTGAGTATCACCAGGTGTGGCCCAAAAACAAAAAACAAACAAACAAAAAAAAGTTATAGTCTTGTTCCCTATGTTCATTGGGATGCAGTGACCTTGATGAAAGCTGAAAGGGGTAAAACAAGGCCCATAACGCACTTCGTGTGCCCCAAGACCAAGAGGCTAGAGAAAGTACATAAAAGCTTGCCACAGGCCCAGAGTGGTAATATAGCAGGGAGGGAACTTAACCCACAGGTGACTGACCCTGGTCCCCAGCATCTCCAAGAGTGAATTCTGAGCGCAGAGCCACAAGTAAGTCCTGATCATCACTGGGTGTTGCCCAAGAAACAAAACAACCCCACAAACAAACAAACAAAAAAAATAGCTTGTCACTCTGATTTTTCTCCTGGGTGTCCTGAGGAACAGGTGGGGGTGGAGGCCAGGTGATCTGACTGTCCCCTGTGAGCAGGACTGTCCAATGGGTGAGAAACACAGAGAAAGGACTTAGCTGCTGGTGCCTCCAGGAGCCCTTCCTCCCTGACCCAACCACAGTGGCAGCTGGATCTGGGATTCTGAGAGAAAACTGGAATTCCGAGCTCTTTTCGGTTGGGTGCAGGGTGAAGCACTCCCAGCTAATCCCTTAAATCCCTCTGACCTCAAGTAGTCTGGAGCTTCCCTGTGAGGTGCTTTTACCCAAATGCTCAGAAGAGGGCAGACACTCCTTTCTCGCAGGCTTTGTCGTGGCCCTGAGTCACCACACTGGGCCATGGACCTCCTTTGTCATTTCCCTTGGCCCTAAGGGTACCAAAACCAGGGAAAGCTCTGAGGTAGTCTCCCATAGAACCCCAGGTTTTAGGAGCACCCGTGGATCTGCCTCATGGAGATTTGGCTGTTTGTCAGGAACAAGAGAGGATTGTAGACCAACAGCTACTGGGAAAACGTAGGCGCCCCATCAGCCCTGTCTTCTCTTTGAATGGCCGCTAAATCTGTGCCTCAAGGCAGGGCACACAGTTCATATATCTTTCCCGGACCTCAGGTCCTGGGACTGTGGCAGTGGAGGGTGGGGATGGGCTGCTGTTCCCCCAAACTGCCCTGCTCCCTCACAGCATAGTCTCTCCCTCCAGCGTCTGGTTCTGCAGCTTGGACGTTTCCGCCCAAAGTCGTATGGTGGTCACAGGAGACAACAGGGGGCAAGTGAGCCTGCTAACCATGGACGGCAAAGAGGTGTGTTACCTCCCCTGAGCCCATGTCCACCTGTTTTCCCCTACAACCCCACTCTGCTGCCAGGCCGAACCACATTTTTCTCTGCAGATTTGGAATCTGAAAATGCACAAAAAGAAAGTGACCCACCTGGCCCTGAATCCCTGCTGTGACTGGGTCCTCGCCACAGCCTCCGTAGACCAGACAGTGAAAATCTGGGACCTGCGCCAGATGAAAGGGAGCTCCAGCTTCCTCTGCTCCCTGCCTCACTGCCAGGGCGTTAATGCAGGTGGGCACTCACTTCTGCAGCCCTGCCCACCCCTTTCTCTGTGGCTGTTTCCCCAGCTCAAACCTTCACCCCAAGGCTTGAGAGATGGTACAGCAAGTAAAGTGCCTTGTATACAGCTGAGTTGAGTTCAATCCCTGGCATCCCATAGGGTCACCTGAACCCTCCAGAAGTGATTCCTTTTTTTTTTTTTTTTGGAGGTGGGGGTTTTGGGCCACACTCGTTGATACTCAGGGGTTACTCCTGGCTCTGTGCTCAGAAATCACTCCTGGCTTGGGGAACCATATGGGATGCCGGGGGATTGAACTGCGGTCCGTCCTAGGTAATCGCGATGAGGCAGACACCCTATCGCTTGCGCCACCACTCCAGCCCCACAGAAGTGATTCCTAACTGCAGAGCCAGGAATAACCCCTGAGCATCACTGAGTGTGATCCAAAGCCAATCAACAAACCACCTTTCACCTCAACTAGTTGAACCATTGCTTAGACTTTTCTGACAACAGCCCAACCTCCAGCAGCTGCTGAGTCTCTAGAATGCAGTTCCACTCCCAGCCCAGCCTATCCTCGGCCCTTGCAGTGGAGAGGCTGGGAGGTAAGGGCTGCAGAGACCAGATGGCAGGGATCACCAAGTACCTTCAGCTCAGTGTTCCCTCACCCCAAATATTTCAGCTTCTTTCAGTCCCAGTGGTGCCCAGCTCCTGACCACAGATCAGAAGAATGAGATCCGGGTCTACTCAGCCTCCCAATGGGACTGTCCCCCACTCCTGATCCCACACCCTCACCGCCAGTTCCAACATCTTACTCCCATTAAGGTAAGGGAAACAACAGGGAGCTGGGGGCTGGTGGGGCTTGCCGAGGCAGGAAGGGAAGCAGGCAGAAACAGAAACTGAAAACCCTTATCTTGCCCCAACACAGCAGTTTGTTGTTATGTTTTATTTTGGATTTTGGATCATATCCAATGGCCCAGCACTGCATGGTTTTATCCCCAAGGGCTCTGCTCTCAGTGCCACTTCTGCAGCCCCTTTCTAGCTGGGTTGGGAGTGGGTGGGGTAGGGCACATCATGCTTAATGCACACATGTTCAGTGGCTGCTTCCCCAGTACAGGAATAGAATCTGGACATCCTGCCTGCAGAGTCTCCACTGTTCTCCACCAGCTCTCAATAAATCAAGGATTGGTCTGGAGCAATAATACAGCAGGCAAGACTCTTGCTTTGCATGTGGCCAGCCCAGGTTGAATCCACCAGCATGGCATATGATCCTCTGAGAGTCCTACCAGAAGTGATCCCTGAATGTAGTAGAGCCAGGAGTAAGCCCTGAGCACTACTAGGCATGGCCCCAAAAATGTATAAGTCAAAGTGTATCTGTTGCTGTGATCACAGGAAATACAAGAAAGCCTGCAGGTGTCCTGAGAGCCAAGGAGGCCAGCCAGGGATTGAAAATAAACTTGGGGTTTATTTGTTGAGCACAGTTGTTGAGCACTCACCTGGGCTGGGTTGGGGTGGAACAAGTAAAAGCATAAATAACTTAAAACATTTGCAATGGTCAGTGCTGCACACTAAAAACCATTCTCACAGTTCCACAGTTCTAGCTCCATTAAGTTGTTGACAATTACATTAATTGTCAGTGGCAAAGAGAATGCCTGTGTTCTTCTCGAGCGTTCTGTGTCTCCTTCCGTGACCTGCCTCTCCATCTCCTAGGCCACCTGGCATCCTCGGCATGACCTCATTGTTGTGGGCCGATACCCGGATCCTAATTTTGAAGGCTCTGACCCTTACGAGTTAAGGACTATCGATGTGTTTGATGGAAACTCAGGGAAGATGATGTATCAAATCTGTGACCCACAATCTTCGGGTATCATCTCGGTGAGGCAAAGGGCTCTTTAATAAATGATGGGAGGAAATGGGCTCAAATCAATCTTGGGAGCTGAAAATTAAGTCAGTCTGCGCATGTGTTCCTCTCTGCCAATATCTTCAGCCCTTCTCAGGCTCATTTTCTCCCTTTTCCTTGCAGCTCAATGAATTCAACCCCATGGGTGACACGCTGGCCTCTGTGATGGGTGAGTGAAGTTGGTTGTATTCCAGACAGGCTAAACTCAAGTCTGCTTCTCCAGGGTCCCATGTAGCTGACCTTGGCTTAGCCTCAGATGTCCACCCAAGAGCTGTAGGACACAGTGGTCTACCTGGGCTGGGCTCTCCATTCCTCTCGCTTTGTCTTGTTGATGGCCGTGTCTGGCTGTTGTCCAGTTTCCTGGTGTGTCCTTAGCATGTCCTAGGTGCCCTAGGCCAATCACATACTCTCAATTGACCATGGGAAATAGAAGTCAAACTGGTCTCACTCGTTCTAGGTTATCATGTTCTCGTCTGGAACCAGAAGAAAACTGGGACACAAAAATGAGACACTGTTGGAGAGGACCAATGTCTTTGGAGCCACATGAAAACCAGTCATGCATGAAGACACAGCTATCTGTTGGCTTCTCTGTCTGTTTTCAGGGTGGAAAATCTTCCAGGAAGTGTTCAAGAGGCCACTGGGAATCTTCCTGTAATTCTTGGCCAAATGGGTACGCAGGTCAATGCCAGGGCCTTAGGAAACAGTACTGCTTGAGCCCTGTGCAAAGGATCGCCCAAGCCACCCTAGTGGAACTTGGGAGCCTCCAATAGCCACACTGGGTGATACTTGGGGACCATATTGGAGATGGAGATCAAGCTAGGGTCATCTGTATACTAGGGAAACATCTTAACCATGGTACCATATCTCTATCCCCAAGACAGAAAACTTAATAGGCCAAAGGTATAAACATCTAGGATTGCAACAGTTATGGTGGCACATGACAGCCTGGACTCAGCTCCAAGAACTTCTGCACTTGGCCACCTACATCCTCGAGGGCCCTGCTGTCTAGCCTGGCACCCAACTTTCCTGGAGCCAAATGCTTTCCCCTGGATGCATGGGGCAGTGGATTATGGTGTGGGCACATGGCAGGGAAGGCCAATAAAACCATCCCTAGCTAGGCTTCTGAGTGGTCTCCAGCACAGACTGCCAAAGGACTCCTTGAGGTCTTCAAAAGAACGCACAGAAACCACATCCAAGAGTCCAAAGCTTTCATTATCTGGATGCAGCCCAGCCTTCTGGCTAGAACTGTCTGGCTACACCCTTCCACTGGGGAACCCAGCCCAGCTGAAAGGGCAATTTCATGATCCTGTGCCATATTCTGGTCCAGCCCCTGCCTGCTGCCCCTCCCACGTAGATTCCCTCCCCACCTGTCCAGACTGCAGGGGGGGTGAACCAATGCCTGAAGCTTCTAGTCCAACTGAAACAAGCTCCAGTGTACAGAGAACTCAGCTGGCTGGCGGCTGGATAATCCAGTTTGTTGGATGTCTGTACTGATACATGCGACTTTTTCCCTATTAACATCAGCCCTAAGTAAAATATGTATCCTCGGAGCTGTTTGCCAGAATCTGGGTGGCAAGTGAAGGGAATAGGGCTCACAGGAAATACAAGACAGACGAAGCACCAGTCCCTTCTGTTCTTGATCCCAGGTCCTGGGAGTCCTTGTCCACACTTGCCAGTCTTTAGAGCCTGAAGGGGTCAAGCCTATCTGGAGAAAGGCCAGGTGCCACACTGTACTTAGTGCACATCCAGCAGGTGGATGCAGAATGACAGGTGCCACTTATCCATGTAGGTAGTCAAAGGGAGGCCCTCCTAGGGGTCTTCTGTCCATGGGCCATGAAACAGCCAGGTCAGGGACGTGAGCCTGGCCCACCTCCCTTAGGAGGCGAGGAAAGAGGGCTGAGTGGTTTTCAGGCATGGTCTTCCCCATCTGCCACATATCGGTAGCCAGGAGGCTGGGCCTGCATCCGGAAGAGGACAGTGAGGAGCAGCACGATGAGGAGGAAGAGGATGGAGCCACACACCGCCAAGGCCACGATCACCTCTGGCCCCAGAGAGAAAAAGGACAGGTTAGGTAGGGTTCGTGCATGTGTGTTACAAATGGGGATTGTGACAGGTGACAGACCAGTTTCCTCCTTGCAGATCTAGCACTGCAGGGAAAAAATGTGCCAAACAAGCCAGGGACAGGAACGAAAGGTCAATGACCAGTGTGACAAAGTGAAAGCCAGCAAGGGAAATGATGGCAAAGAAGGGCAGCCACTCTGAGGAAGTGACAGTAGGAACAGAAGCTGGAGCAAAGAACAGAACGAAGATTGATGGGTCCTGGGGAGGTTGGATGGGTGTGGGGAGTAGGAAGCAAAATAAAGATCTCCTCTAGCAGGTGAGCGAGGGGACTTGTAGGAATAAGAGCAGAGTGTGGGGTGTGCAGAGGAGGGTCTAGAACTTGGGTTTGATCCCAGAGGGGAGGGGAAGCCATTGCAAGATTCTGCCAGGGTTCATGGCATAAACTCACTCAAGCTTTTGATTTTTCAGTGAAATGATGGTTTAAAGAAATCTCACATTGAGAAATGGGAGGGGAGGAAAGAGCCAAGTGTTGAAGATAGAACTAGGCTTCTCCAGAGGGAAAAAAGTTTGACATGTGCTTTTTTTGAAAATTAGCTCGAGGGGCCAGGTAAGTCCTGAGTATTGTCTAGTGTGGTGCCCCCACAAAAGTAGAAAATTAAAACATATTTGCTTGAGGACCACACCTCGTGATGCTCAGGAGTTACTCTTGGCTCTGCATCCAGTCCTAGTGTTGCTCAGGGAACCAGATTGGATACTGGGGATCAAACCCATGTTAGCTGTATTCAAGTCAAGTGCCCTATCCACTCCGCTGTACTGTGTCTCCAGACCAAAAATTAATACTTTATTTAATAAAATATAAAGGTAAATATCTAATAATGCTTCTCTAGTTTTTTTTTTAAATCATGATCATTTATGATTTATTTACTTATTGGGCCACACCCAGCTCAGAATAAACTCCTGGCAGGCTCGGGAGACCAGATGGGATGCTAAGGAACCTGACTTGGCTGCATGCAAGCAATGTACCCCTCTAATTGTTTAAACCCCACCAGGGATAGGCCTGAGGCATCACACTGTCAGACTGAAGCATTGATCCATTCATTCGGTCTGGCTGGCTACTACAGCTGGGACTGGTCCCAGGTGCCTGCCCCACACAACACAGCTTGGGAGCCCCACTTTTGGAGCCCCATATGGTCCCCTGAGCCTTCTAGGAGTGATTTCTGAGCGCAGAGCCAGGAGTAACACTGAGCGGCACCAGGTATGGCCCAAAAACAAACAAAAAAGAATCAGGATGGCGGAAAACTTGAGTAATTCCAGCAAGGTATCACTAAACTTGGCAGGTAAGAATGTTGTTTTATTTGTGGGGAGAGACCCCACCCCCACCCAAGCAGTGCTCATTGCTCATGGGACCTGTCATCACTTACCCTAACTCTCCCTGCACCCCCGCAGAGTTGCCTGAGTTTGGAGATTAGTGCTTGGGCCTGCAATGCTGAGCATGGTACAAACTCCAGCTCTCATGCACCTTTCCAACTGGAATCATCTATTTTAAAGATTGATGGGATCTACTAGTAGATTGACTGTGGGGTCTGAAAAAAACTTGAGTATTCAAAGTACCTCCTACAGTGATAGGAATGTTGCCATATGGAAGAGCAGACTAGCAGGGGGAGAGGGTTTGGCTTTAGATGTATAGCAACTTTGGTTTGGTGGGGGGGAGCATACCCAGTTGTGCTCCAGGCTTACTCCTGGCTCTGTACTCAGGGATCACTCCTGAGGGTTCAGGGGACCATATGGTATATAAGTGATTGAACCCAAGTTAGCCACATGAAGGCAAGTGTCCTATACGCTATACCATCTCTCCAGTCCCATCAGTTTGTTTTTACTTTTTAGCTATGGTAGTAGGATGGACTCTAGGTCTCAGGCATGTCTACACAGAGCTCAGAGAAGAGCTCATGAGTTATCAACCGAACCAGAGGGTCCAGAAGCCAGGAGGATGGATGTTAGATTTTGGGAGCAGACATGGAATTGGGAAATGTCAAGATGACCTTGGGTGCTGCTGACTGTTTAGTGAGCAGAGGAGCCAGGAAAGAAGCTGCCCTGTCCCTGCTGGAGACAAGCCAAGAAACCAAGCAAGTGCTGAAGGAGGGAGTGACGGCAGTGCAGTGGGGACCCGGTCACTGGCTTTGGTGAGACGTGACCGACCCATCTAGGATGAACGGGAGGCCAATGGCCAGTGAGGATGCAAAGCCTAAGACAGTTCTTTGAAAAGCTCAAAGCCATGGAGTGGGAGGTTGAGAAAGGTAAGAGTAGTCTGGAAGGCTTTTTCTCAGCTTTGGGATAAACTTTGAGGGTGCAGGTGGAAGTGTAGAGAGCAAGTCCAGACAGCAAGTGGAGAGGCTAGCTTCACTCAGCAGATATCCCCAGAAGCTCTGATTTTCTTGGAGAGGGCCTTGGGGTTCACAGTAGGGAAAACATATGCTGGTCTCCAGGTGAGAGAGGATGCCCTGGGGCCTACCCTGCCAAGACACTGGGAGGGGAGGAGTGTGGCTCAGGCTGGGGGTGGCTCACCCGTGTCTGTAGGTCCACTTGCCAGCTGGCACTCTTGCTGCCAGTCCTTGGGCACCACAGGCTCAGTGAGACGCAGGAAGTCCTGCAGCGGGCAGCGGTGAGGGCAGTCGGGCAGTGGCACCGGCCACGGGGCCTTGGCACTCTCATTCCGGAAGTACATTTCTACAGAGAAGTTCCTGAGGGCCGCAAGACAGGGTGGGCTGTTTGCTGGCTATCCATAAGAGCACTCCCCATATCCAGCGAGCCAAATGGAGTCCCCACTCACCCGTCATCTTCCTGGTAGAGTTCGAATATGTGGCAGGAGGCATAGGGAGCCTGTCGGCCGTTATAGATGTTCAGGGCCATGTGTAAGGCAACCAGGGTGGTATCGTGCTGTGAGGGGAAGAGGATCCACCCCCTGTCAGCACTGCTCTCCACTGAAGGGGAGCCATGAGGGCGGCCATGAACCCAATGCCAGTAGGCGGGAGCCCGTGGGCACTTACTGCGGAGTAAGCCAACAGCTTCGGGAGCTGGGAGGAGGTGGCCATCAGCGTCAGGTTCTTGCGGATCTGAGCCAGGAGGACTCCTGCAGTGCAAAAGGCCTCAGTGCCAGAGAGCCCAGGAGCACTATCGCCGCATCAGCCCCTCTGTGGTCCCTACATCCTGCTCCTCTGATCACCCAGTACTACGGGCAACTCTAGTGTGGCCTAGGGACACAGCAGGACCACCCCAGTACCACCCTGTCCTCGGAACATGAAGATTTTTGGAGGGAAGCAAGATGACAACCAGGCACACCCCTTCTAGAGTGCTATGCTGGGGATCCAACCCAGGACCTTGAACGTGTTAGCTAGGTGCTGTAGGAAATATGCCCGCAGTAAAACTAGCCCCAGGACCCAGCCAGTCTGAGGAAGCACCACAACTTGGGACACCCCTGAGTCCACAGGTGTCCAGGACAAGGACAGTGCTGCCCTAGTTACACAGGCATCAGAGATCCTGATATTCCTGGGGTGCTCAGGTCAGGGCTGGCACATAACCCTGCACCTTTCTTCCCAAAGGTGGCCCTAAGAAGTGGGTGTCCCCTTCTAGACACAAGAGGGTCTTTGGAGGCGGGAAAAACTCAGGGGTCTGCATGGCCGTTGGCAGCATGCAAACATGACTGTGGCCATCCTATGGTGATGTATTTAGAGACTCTACTACCTACACAGGGTGATGGGGATCTGGCTCTGAAAGTACAGAGAGCACCCTCCTAGGGAAGCCGGGGAGCAGGGGTGCCATGACGCCCTGTCACTCACCCCCCTGAAGCCGAGCCTTCTCTGTCTGCTCATAGATGCCGAAGAGGAAGCGGAAACTGAAGTCCTTGAGCTGACTCAGACGCTGCATGGTTTGGGGCGAGGCCCAGGGTGGCAGGACCAGCCCGTGTGTTTGCTGCATGTGGCAGCAGGCAGGTTAGGTCTGGGGCCTCGACACCACAACCCCTTCCCTGTGTGCGTGCGATGAAGGAGTGAGTGGCAAGGCCGAGGGCCCAGGCCGAGGGATTAGGCCCAGTGCACTGCCCACAGGCACAGAAACATAATTCAGAGCAGGAAAGAGCTCAAAGGGCTAGAGTGTGCAAGCTCAGAGTGTTCGACTCCTGAATATTCTGTGGTCCTCAGAGAACCGCCAAGCCCCTAAGCATTGAACCATCTGGCTAGGCATCAGGTGGAGCAGCCCTTAAGTTCCTCCAAGTGCTGCTGGGGAGGCCCACCCCACCCCAGGGGAAAGTAAAGTATGACTCAGCACGATACATAGAATCCACCCCAATGGGCGCCTCTGGGGAAGTGGAGCACAACTGCTGACCTTGGGCAGACCAGTTCCCACTTGGGCTGCTCTTCCCTGTGAGGGAAGTCCCCAAATTACACCAGTAACAGCATCCCAGACCATTCCTGCAGGCCTAGCATCCGGGTTCCTATGCACAGATCACCCCCCCCACCCCCCGGGCCTCGGGCTCACCTCACAGAAGAGCGTGTCATAGACATTCCAGATGGTCTCGAGGGTCAGGTCCATGAGACCGGTCTCGTTGGCCACCATCTCCAGAAATTGCTAGGGGAGAGGGATCAGGGGATGGGCCCTGCACCAGGGTGGCTGAAGGAACCCCTGAGTGATCCCTTCAACCTCGGCCCCACTCACGGTGTTCTGGAGACTCAGGTTCTGGTACTCGGGAGTCTGCCGGGTCTCGTTCTGCAGCTGCTCATAGCGGGGACAGGGGCCCAAGGGGAACTTGAGCAGCTGCAGACAACGAGAAGGACATAAAGGGTAAGCAGATGTGTGGGTGAACAGACCCTCCCATCCGGGTCAGGCCGGTCAGGCTCACCCTGTCCTCAGCAATGGGCACGGTGTGCACGGGGATGGGCTGCCAGGAGATATTGGGGTTGAAGCGCTGCATCCCGAGTGGAGGAAAGAGCCCAGCCAGGTTGGCCTCCGCACTCATGAGTGTGCGGTCAAAGTCAGTGCTGCGCACGTAAACCTGCAGAGGTAGAACACACATCTATGGGGCCAGAGCAGTGGAACAACAGTGGGCATTTACCTTGCACACAGCTGATCTAGGACAAACAGCTATTCATATCTCCTCCCACCCCATCCCCTGAGTACCATATGGTCCCCAGAGCCAGGAGCAATTTCTGAGCACAGAGCCAGGAGTAACTCCTGAGTAACACTGGGTGTGCCCCCCCCCCAAAAAAAAAGTACATACATCTAACCTGGGGGTATGGGATACAGGGCTCAGATACACATCCACCCATCTGTAGAACCCCTAGAGGAACAACGGAATCTTCAGGGCTACCTGGCAAATCTAGCCTTTGGACCTCTCTGGCCTGCCCCAACCTTCCCTCCAGCCAAGGCATAAGTAAGCACTCAGCTGGGAGGGGTGGGAAAGGCACTAACTGGAATGGCCCGCCCAGTCCACAGTGTCATTTGGCTGGTTTAGACACACCTAACACCCAGGTTAAGCAAGGATCCTCAGGGCAGAAAAAATTGTCACCCATATTTTTGGGTTTGTTTCTTGGAGCCATATCTGGCTGTGCTCAGGACTTACTCTTTTGGTTTTTTGTTTTGGGTCACACCCCGAGGTGCTGAGGGGTTATTCCTGGCTCTGTGCTCAGAAATTGCCCCTGGCAAGCTAGGAGGACCATATGGAGTGCCAGGATTCAAACCACTCCCCTACTACTGTGCTATCTCTCTGGCCCCATCAGGGTTTTCTTAACTCCATGCTTAGAGGACCAACAGTGTGCCAAGGATGGAACCCAGGTCTGTGCATGCAAAGGAAAGTACCATACACACTGTACTCCAGACTCCCTATAATCCTTATTTGGGGTGAGATCTAGGTGAGATCAAACCTACCTAGGTCAGCTGTGTATAAAACAAACAAACACTCTTACAGTATCTCTGGCCTCGTCACCCTCATTTTTTTTTAAATAATTTTTTTGTTTGTTTGTTTATTTTTTTTGTTTTTGGGCCACACCCAGCAGTGCTCAGGGGTTACTTCAGGCTGTCTGCTCAGAAATAGCTCCTGGCAGGCACGGGGGACCATATGGGACACCGGGATTCGAACCAACCACCTTTGGTCCTGGATCAGCTGCTTGCAAGGCAAACGCCGCTGTGCTATCTCTCCGGGCCCTGAACCCACAACCTTTGAATCGCTCTCTTGTCTCTAGAAGTCCAATGCGCTATCCATTGCGCCACAGAGCCACCTTAAAATAATTTTTATTTTGACCAAAATGAATTACAAATCTTACACAGTAATATTTTAGGTACATAGTGATATTGAATCAGGGGCATTCCCACCACCAGTATTGTCCTCCCTCCATCCTTGTTCCCAGCATGCATCCCATATCTCCCTCCTTTACCCCCTGGGCTGCTAGAATAAGTAAGTGGTTCCCTCTGTGTCTAGCTTGATGTAGATTGGGTATTGATTCTGTTGTCATTAACTTTGGATTTGGTGTTCACCCTCATTTTTAAAGGAATTGAAAAACTAGAAAGAGGAAATCAAAGACAGAAACAACTGCTTGTGTGAAAGGGCCTGAGTGAGCTCAAATAAAGCTGAAGTCTCACATGATTACCCCCAAAGCCTTCTAAGAGAGAAAATAACTAGGAGCAGGGAGGAGCCCCAGAGCTGGGGGTGGCCGCAAAGTAAACAAGGGAGGTGACAGAGGCTCTAAACTGCTACCCTTGGGGCACAAGAGCAGCTGGGGGAGGCTTCAGAGATAGTGGTGCAGACAATAAGCAAACAACAGCTCAGCCTTCCAGGCTGCAGGGAAGGCCTGGGGACACAGCTAATCTTCACTGGCAGGTCCCAGCTCCCTTTATTGCTGGACTCTGGGCCTCTCACAACAGTCTAAGGTCCAGAGAACTATGGTTGGAAGAAATTTCTCTACCAGAACCTTCCTGAAGTTTCAGTTTAGTTCCTGGTTCAGTTTTCCTACTTCACAACTAGGCTAAAGATTGGGGCAGTGAGTACATTCAAAGCCTGGTCCCTTTGCCTCTTGAATTGCCCACCTTACCTCCTGCCGTTGGTAAGAAGAGTTGAGAAAACCTTGGTAGCGCTGCCGCAGAGCCTGGCCCAGCTCCCAGTGCTGGAGCATCCCCTCCTATGGGCAAAGCTGAGGGTTAGGAAAGTTCAAGGGGGTGTGGACAGCCTTTAGGCCCCAACAGGATCTAAGCACCGTTGCTACTCAATTTTACTCCCACAGGGAAAGAGAGAAATGTTTGCTCCCACAGGGAAATAGGAAATCAGCAGCCTCTGATCCCAGAAGTCATTTAGTAAGCTGCAAATTGTGCATGGCACCAGCTGGGACACAGAGAAAAAGAAGATTAAGAAAACTTGTCAGGGACTGGAGGATAGCTGAAAGGGCTGAAGAGTACTTTTGGATGTACTTTTGGAGGCAGAAAGCCCAGGTTCAAAGTCCAACCCCACCTGGCTTTCAACAGAAGCAACCCCAGAGCAAATTTCAGTTTGGATATGAAGAGGGGGAGCAGTTCTGTAGTTAGCTCAGGGAGCTGACCTTAGTTAGGGAAGGGCTGACTACCGACCCACCTTAGTTAGCTGACCAAACCCCTGTGGCCATTCGTCTTCCTGATAGGGATCCTTGGGATAAGTCTTCACAGGAGAGCGGTCTCCATGTCTATAGAGCTGAGGAAAGGAAACAAGTGCCTATTGTGGGGTGGGGGGGTGAAGTGTTTTTCCTCCTCGAGTGGGCAATGCAAGAGAGCAAAACTTAGAATTCTGGCAATCTTTTCTCTCAGGCTCCAAAGATTCTATCTAACATGGCAAGGCAATGCAATTACAGACCACAGGCAAAGCCAAGGATCTATTCTAGGGCATGGAGGGGGGGAGAGAAGAAAAAGCAGTGCAGGTATGTGGGGGGAGAGTGCATGATGGTGGAGAGGTTAGAAATAAATGATCACTAAAAGGCCAGTCCCTTTACCCAGCCCACCACCATACAATTACCCTGTAACCCCTTTTTAGCTGATGCAAAACTCATCTTGACCCTTTTACACCTCCTTACTCCACAAAATAATTGCCCACGCCTGCACATCAAGTTCTGATCCTGGATCCCCCCCAACTCCTCCAACCATGCATGTCGTCCCCTATTGCTTAAACCTGCTGCTCCTGCACTGCGACCCCCAGCACAAGCCTGATCCTTCCTTCCATCCACCAAGCAGGCCTGTCTGTGGCCTTCCAGCCCGAACACTCCTTTAGGTAGCCGGATCTCTCATTACCAAGGTGACAAAGCGTAGATTCCGGGCCTGGGTGTGCTGGAGCAGCATCAGGTTCATGCTAAGGAGGAGCTGGAGAAGAGCCACTCGGCTCCAGCCAGGCTGCTTGCCCGCCATCGCCGCTGGACTCTTGGCAGCAAGGAGGCCGGAACTCGCGGGGCAGCACCTGCAGCAGCCGCCCGGACGCGTCCTGCGCGACACACACCGGAAGTGCTGCGGCGGCCATCTTGGTAGAGGCAAAGTGCGCTGGCGGCCATCTTGGTAGTGGCAAGGTCGGACTGGTGGGACCAGGAGGGACCTGGGAGAGAAGGAGAAGGAGGAAGGTCTTTTCTCCTGATGGTGCCACTCGTCTGTTACAAGAACAGGACAGAGCCGGGTTCTAATCCCTGCATCCCATAAGGTCCCCTGAGCCTGCCAGGAACAACTTCTGAGCACAGAGCCAGGAGTCACTCCTGAGTGGCACTAGATGTGACCCAAAAAAAACCAAAACAAACAAACAAAAGGTTTTCTTCAGTGGCAGGACCAGATCTTCTGATCCCAGAGCCTGGGCGGGTGCAAAATTAGGGGATCGCGCCCCCCCCTCTCTACTTTCTGGTCCCCCTGTCTTTGCATGGAATTTGAGCCCTAGCTACCTAAACAAGCTCTGTCCTTACCTTGTTTAGGGAGCACACAGCGTGCAAACAGGCCTTTGGACTCCCTGTGTCCTTGAGGTGGATCCCAGCCTAACCTACCGCTTGCTCAGGCCCCAACCTCTTCCGGCCCTTTACCTGCTCGCCCACGTTCAAGTTTTGTGTCACTTTGATGAGTATCAAGACTACCTGCCTGCCTTCTTCCCAGCAAGAGTTGCATTGCACAAGCTGTTGGGACTTGGCAAGTGCACAGCAGTGACTGACTCCCCAGAAGAGTGAATAGGGACCATGGGGGAAGACAGGAGTAAGAAAAAGGAGTATTTCCTAAAAGGGGAGTCTGAGGGAATGGGTGGTAATCACAGAACCAGAGGATCATCTAGCATTGGTCAACTGGACTCAAGTGCAGCCAGTTTGACCTAGGATTTTGTGATTCTGAGTTTAGAGTGACAACTCCCAGAAGTTAGATCCCTGGTTTTTAGGATGCTTTGATTCTCATCTGCCCTTTTGAAGCAGGTGATATGAGAGCTTCATGGGGGAAAAAAGCAGATTAGAATTTAGGGGCCAGAGTGATAGTAGTGGGTAGGAAGTTTGCTTTGCACATAGCCAACCCGAGTTCGATCTCCAGCATCCCACATGGTCCCCTGAGCCCACCAGTAGTAACCCCTGAGTAATGGTGAATGTAAGCCAAAAAAAAAAAAAAAAATCTCAGGACCATTATCTTATCCAGCAGACCAAATTCATTTATTTGCAGGTTTTTTGGGATCCTTGCTTCCAGAAATGTGATGAGTGACTTCACATATGAAAACTGAAGTCCTTGGGCCCGGAGAGATAGCACAGCGGCGTTTGCCTTGCAAGCAGCCAATCCAGGACCAAAGGTGGTTGGTTCGAATCCCGGTGTCCCATATGGTCCCCTGTGCCAGCCAGGAGCTATTTCTGAGCAGACAGCCAGGAGTAACCCCTGAGCACCACCGGGTGTGGCCCAAAAACCAATAAATAAATAAATAAATAAATAAATAAATAAATAAAAAGAAAACTGAAGTCCGATAGTTTAGAACTTACCCCTTTAACACAAATCCATTTATGAATCAGAAAGTTAGTACTTTCTCATCAGTAGGGCACTTACCTTGCATGCAGCTGACCCTTGACGGTCCCAGGTTTGATCCCTAGCATTTCATATGGTCCCTCAAATCTACCAAGAGCCATTTTAAAAAGTAGAGCCAGGAGTAACCCCTGAACACCACCGGGTATGGCTCAAAAACCAAAAATTACTTTTTTTGGGGGGGGAGGGATCACACCCGGCAGTGCTCAGGGGTTACTCCTGGCTCCAGGCTCAGAAGTTGCTCCTGGCACGCACGGGGTACCATATGGGACGCCGGGATTCAAACCGATGACGTCCTGCATGAAAGGCAAATGCCTTACCTCCATGCTATCTCTCCGGCCCCCCAAAATTTCAATAAACAGTTTTCACCCCCTATTTGTGGTAAATACCATGGACTACCATGGACTGATCCTCCTCACCCTGTCTCTCTTATCTTAAGGAATTATTATCGTAAGCATCCTATTTCTAGCTCTCTCCCTATGACTCATTTCACTCAGAATAATACTCTCCATATTCATCCATGTATAAACAAATTTCATGACTTCATTTTTCCATTGTGTAGACGTACCATAGTTTGTTTATCCACTTTTCTGTTCTCAGGCAGAAAAGGGACCACTATAATATGGTAGTTGAAAATGATAACTTTGAACAAGAACTGAGTGATATGCATGATACCCCTTCAGTAACAATATTGCAAACCATAATATCTAAAAGGAAGAAATATAAGAAAAATATTGTCAAAAGAGACAGGCAGGAGGGAGGGCAGGAGGGAAATACATTGGTGGTGGGAAACGTGCACTGGTGAATTGGGAACCAATTCTGAAAAACATGTGCAACCCTGTATCTCATTGTGATTCCATTAAAGAATGTAATTGGGCTGGAGCAATAGCACAGCAGTAGGGTGTTTGCCATGCATGCGGCTGACCCAGGACAGACCTCGGTTTGATCCCTGGCATCCCATATGGTCCCCAGAGCCAGGAGCAGTTTCTGAGTGCATAGCCAGAAATAACCCCTGAGCGTCACCGGGTGTGGCCCAAAAGCCAACACCCCCCCCAAAAAAAAAGAATTTAATTAAAAAATTAAAATGGGGCCGGAGAGATAGCATGGAGGTAAGGCGTTTGCCTTTCATGCAGAAGGTCATCGGTTCGAATCTCGGCGTCCCATATGGTCCCCCGTGCCTGCCAGGAGCAATTTCTGAGCATGGAGCCAGGAGTAACCCCTGAGCACTGCCGGGTGTGACCCAAAAACCACACACACACACACACACACACACACAAAATAAAAATAAAAATAGGGGCCATGGACCCGGAGAGATAGCACAGCATTGTTCGCCTTGCAAGCAGCCAATCCAGGACCTAAGGTGGTTGGTTCGAATCCCGGTGTCCCATATGGTCCCCCGTGCCTGCCAGGAGCTATTTCTGAGCAGACAGCCAGGAGTAACCCCTGAACAATGCTGGGTGTGGCCCAAAAAACAAAAAAACAAAAACAAAAAAAAAATAGGGGCCAGTGGTAGGGCATTTGCCTTGCACACAGCTGACCCAGGACATATGCAACCCTGTATCTGGGTTCAATCCCATATGGTCCCTCAAACCAGGAGTGATTTCTGAGCACATAGCCAGGAATAATCCCTGAACGTCACTGGGTGTGGCCCAAAAAACAAGCAAATAAAAAAAAAATGAAAGATTCAAGTGGAGTCTAGAGTGACAGTACAGAGCATGCCTTGCACTTGGCCAACCCTGCTTTGATCCCCATCATCTCATCTGGTCCCCTGAGTCTGCTAAGAGTGATTTCTGAGCACAGAGCCAGGAGGAATCCCTGAGTGCCACGGATGTCCTCCACCCCACCCCATCCCCCAAATATTTAAGTCCCCACGAAAGAAAAAAAACAAGCAGTTCTGAGTCCCAGATATAACCCAGTCCTCTTAATTTGCAGATGAGAGGAAGTGATGGGGCTAGATAGTAGATAGGGTGTTTGCCTTGCTCATGACCAATCTGGTTTTTGTTTTGTTTTGTTTTGTTTTGTTTTGTTTGGGTCACACCCAGCAGCGCTCAGGGGCTACTCCTGGCTCTATGCTCAGAAATCGCTCCTGGCAGGCTCAGGGGACCATATGGGATGCTGGGATTCGAACCACCGTCCTTCTGCATGCAAGGCAAATGCCCTACCTCCATGCTATCTCTCTGGCCCTCATGACCAATCTGAGTTCAATCCCAGGCACCCGATATAGTCCAATGAGTCTACCAGGAATGATCTCTGAACACAGCCAGGAGTAAGACCTGTGCATCGATGGGTGTGGTCTCAAACACACACACACACACACACACACACACACACACACACACACACACTGTATTTTCCAGCATATAAGACTACTTCTTTTTAAAAAACTTTAAAAAAAAACTTTTTTAGGGGCCGGGGAGGTGGCGCTGGAGGTAAGGTGTCTGCCTTGCAAGCGCTAGCCAAGGATCAGGACCGCGGTTCGATCCCCCGGCGTCCCATATGGTCCCCCCAAGCCAGGGGCGATTTCTGAGCACATAGCCAGGAGTAACCCCTGAGCGTCAAACGGGTGTGGCCCAAAAAAAAAAAAACTTTTTTAAAAAAGCTTTTTAAAAGTCGGAGGTTGTCTTATAGGCTGGTATACAACATGCTGAAACTTACTCGAGCTTCAGGGATGAGTGATCCATCCCCCTCTTACTGCCGCAACCCATCCAGCTGCCATGCGTCATCACTCAGTCCTCTGCTTGTCCTGATTAATCTTTCAGGGCACACAGAGGAGCTGAATTTTGGAGCGCCGCATCTCATCCAGCCACCGAGTATGCAGCTTTCCAGTGCTCAGTCCTCTGTTCAGCTTTTATGGGGAGGAGGTGCTCTGTCTCCCTCTAGTTGACATACTAATCGCTGCACCCCAGCCAGCTGCTCTTGGAGGAGCCTCCTCTCCCTGCTCTCAATGTAGATCACAATTAAAAAAAATCACAGTCACTCAGTACAATAACAAATGTAAAATGATTGTTGGCACTCCAAAGTCTAGCTTTATTGAACATATGCTGTTAACCTTTGAGGTTTCTACTCCTTTTCTCCTACGTTTTTTAATTTCCATCTGGTGGGCATTAAAAGAGAGGTAGTCTTATACTGCGAATATAGCCCAAACCCTATATTTTAGCAGGAAAAGTAGGGGGGGTCATCTTATACACCCACGAGTCTTATACATGGGGAAATATGGTATATATTTTTCAAAAGCTATACTAACTACATCACTAAACTATTCAATGACTGTAAAAAAATAAAATCTTTCAGGGGCTGGATTGATAGCACAGCCTTGCAGGCTGCTGCCCCAGAACAGACCTCGGACCGATCTCCAGTGTCCCATATGGTCCTCCAAGCCAGGAGCGATTTTATTTTTGCTTTGGTTTTTGGTTTTTGGATCACACCGGTGATGCTCAGGAGTTACTCCTGGCTATGCACTCAGAAATCGCTGTCACAGTCTTGGTACAATGCTCAGAGAATCATGTGGTGCTGGCGATCTCATATGGGGCTCCAGCAAGCAGTGTGTGTTCTATCCAGCCTTTTGGGCTATTTTCTCAAACCTAGTTTTGTTTTTACTCACCTTGCAACCAGACCACATTATTTCAGAATGTAAATCTTGGTTTTACTAAATTTTGGCATGTAGACTAAAGAAGCCCATCAAATTTAACTTATGCTTTCTTCCCACTTGCATAAGTATGTCTGTTATGCTAGGTATCTGCTTGCATCCTAGGTAGAAGAAGCAGATAGGATTTCTTCTCTTTTTATCTTTTTTGGAGGTGGAGCCATTTGCAGTACTAGGGATCAAACCTAGACTGTCATTATGCAAGGCAAACACCCTACTCTTTCTACTCTCTCTCCTCTTACTCTAGCAATATGATTGCAGTATTTATCATAAAAAAAATAAGAGGGTCTGGAGAGATGTTATAGAAATTAAGGTATTTGCCTTGCATACAACCAGCCCCAGTTTGATCTTGGGCCCCCACATGGTCCCTCAAACACTGTCCTAATACCATCTAGTGCCTTCCTCCTTCAAATTGAAATGACAGAGAGATTATCCTGGAACAGGAATAAATTATACTTTCTGAACTTGAGGCCAGGTTTGTAAACCCCGGGCATTCCGCCCCTCGTAGCAGAAGCAAGCCTGAATTTAGGTGAGTTTATTTTTTCATTTCATCTGGGGAGGCAGTTTGGTCTTCATAGGTAGGGTTTTCTTGTTCTTTTGAGTTTCTGAGTCAACTATAGTTGTATTTACTTTCTTTTCTTTTGTTTTGTTGCTGTTTTTCGCATACCCAGTTGAGTTCAGAGGTTACTCCTGGCTCTGTGCTTAGAAATTACTCCTGGCAGGCTCAGGGGACTGTATAGAGTATCAGGGATTGAACCCAGGTCAACCACGTGCAAGGCATATGCCCTAACCTCTGTGCTATCACTTTGGCCCCTGTATTCACATTTAATATCTGGCCTGTGCTGTTACCTTTAGAACTTCTGGGATCCTATATGAGTATAAATAAAGGAATACATTGGGAAATTATATATTGGGCCTAAGTAAATAGTTCTTTATTTGTTTTTTGGCCACACTTCGAAATGCTCAGAGATTGCTCCTGACTCTGCAGGCAGGAATCACTCCGGAAAGTGCTCAAGGATCGAACTCTACCTACAGTACTGTTGCTCAGGCCCATGCCTAAGTAAATGTTACTTTTTTTGGGGGGGGGCACACCTGGCGGTGCTCAGGGGTTACTCCTGGATGTCTGCTCAGAAATAGTTCCTGGCAGGCACGGGGGACCATATGGGACACCGGGATTCGAACCAACCACCTTTGGTCCTGGATCGGCTGCTTACAAGGCAAACGCCGCTGTGCTATCTCTCTGGGTCCTACTTTTCTTTCTGTAGTGTTAAGCTTGTAGGTTTGGGAAGCCAACATTCCGGCTTCACTTTTTGTGGTTGGGAAGGCTAGTACAAGTTATTTGAGTGGCCTATGGGTCACCTACCATATATTTTGTTTTGATTTTTGTTTTTGTTTTTGGGTCACACCTGGCAGCGCTCAGGGGTTACTCCTGGCTCTATGCTCAGAAATTGCTCTTGGCAGTCTCGGGGGACCAGATGGGATGCTGGGATTCCAACCATTGTCCTTCTGCATGCAAGGCAAACGCCCTACCTTCATGCTATCTCTCCAACCCCACCTACCATATATTTGGACCTTTGTGAAATTGTCAGATAGGAAACAGCTGATTTCAAGCATTCCTGCAAACCGTGCCTTGTAGTCTGAGAATGTGCATGCTTTCTGGAGAGTTCCTGGTAGCAGGCTGGGGCATGCTTCTTGAATGGTTTCAAGGTGTCCCTTAATGCAGTGAGAAGCTTCTGGAATCTGTAGATCAGAAAGGTGACTTTAAGGTCTCTGGAGGTGTCTTAAGACCTGATGCCTCAGAATCAAGAGTCTAGAAAAGGCCAAGGGCCAGGCAGCTTTGCTTCTCATAGGCTGAGAGGGTCATGCTGCTGACCACCTGCTTCATTCTTGGGCTCAGGAAAAAGTCCCTGTGCTCTAGCTCTAGACACTGGAACTGTTACTCCAGTGTAGATCCCTTTCCCCACTCTCATCCTTCTTTGTGAGGGGATGCAGATCCCCTGAAGCCTAGCAGAGTTGCTCTGGCAGTGAGCACCGATAATCGTCTGCTGCTGAAAATGAGGCTGAGTCCCTGAGAGAGAGACCTCTGATCTGCTTTCTCTTCAGGGACCTAGGACTGCAGAGAAAAATTCTTTTTTTTTTTTTTTTTTTTGGATTTTGGGTCACACTCGGCAGCGCTCAGGGGTGACTCCTGGCAGGCTCGGGGACCATATAGATTGCCGGGATTCGAACCATCGTTCTTCTGCATGTAAGTCAAACGCCCTACCTCCATGCTATCTCTCCAGCCCTGCAGAGAAAAATTCTATGGGAACCCTAAGGCCGGGGAAGATTTATGTGGGGAGAGGAGGGAGTCAGGGTCCAGGTAAATAAGGGCTCTCCCAATTCTCAGAATCAGAACTGCAGTTAGTCAATGGGACCATGGATCATGTTCACATCCAACCTCTATTGTCAGTGGAGGTGTGGGTGATCTGAGGAGGGCCCTGGTGGGGGAGACATTCTGGGGGGACAGAACAGTACTGAATTCCTGGGGCCGTGGTGTTTCCAGTTTCGACTTTCCCAGGATAGCGGGGGCCTTGTGAAAGTCGGAAGAAGAACACATGGGGCCACATGTGTGTGACTCAGCGGTCCAGGCGGGCTGGGTCCCTGAGTGCAGATGACCTTGTGATGAGACGGAACAAGAGCAGAAACTGGAGGCAGAACTTTGAGACAGGGTGGGAAGGATGTGCCTTGCAAGGGGCTTTTTTCTGAAATGTGCCAAGGACTCTTCGCCAGCCGATTTTGCAATCCAGCTCAGCCTGCTGCTTTAGCCCCACTTCCCACCCCCGCCTGTTCCCCTGCCCTGCCCTGTGCTTCCTCCATCTTTCACCGAGATTCTTTTCTGGATCTTCTTGCCCCCCACCATGCCCCCACCCTCTCCTTCCCCCTTCCTTTCCGTTCCCGCCCTCCCTCCTCTTCCCTGGTGCACTGGTCATCTGTTTTGGTCCCTCTGGTGGCCTGCCCTGGCCCCCTTGCTTTCATGTAGGTCCCATGGGAACTGGAGTTCACAGCAAAACAGGAAGAGCTGAGGAGCAGGAAGCTGGGAGTGGGGCAGGGGGTGAACAACCAGCAGTAACCTCAGCTCCTCACTGCTCACATCTGGACCCCTGCATCCTCTCCGGGTTGCTGCTTGTCCCCCGCTGCCCAGCCCCAGTACCTTCCATCTCGGCACATCACCAGGCCCTCAGACACTGAGACAAGCAAGCACAAGGGGCTTGGACCCTTGGGCTGCCTGTGTGGTCTTGGAAGCTCCCTTGAGCTCTGTGTTCCTGGTATGATGGAGGTGGTGTTCTCAACCTTCCCTCTGGGGTTCTCTGGTAGGAACTAGAGAGCAAGGCGAGTGTGTATGGAAACTGAGCCCCAGTGTGCTAATAGAGGTAGAGTCCAGATGTAATAACTCCTGTTCCCAGAACACTTCAGGGTGCCACATACCGAGCACTGAGGTGTTTCATTCTTCTGACTATTCCTGGTTTTCAAGTGCACTGAGGTGTTTCATTCTTCTGCCTATTCCTAGTTTTCAAGTAGAGAAGCAGAGGTTTAGAAACATTTAAAATACCTTCTTTAATCAAGATCACAACAGATAAGAGGTGAGATCAGAATTGGAACCGAATATGAGAGCCCCAAGCCAGTTGCCAAATCTACCTGCAGAGCTGAAACTGATGGGCGGCAGGTGGGTAGGACAGAACAGTGACAAAACTGACAGTGGGTCCTTGTTTCTTTATTGACTCAGACAGGAACACAGCCCTTTAGCTGGCTCCTAGCAGGCCTTGTTCCAGAGACTCTAGCGGAGGGAGAGAAAACCAAGAAAACAGGTCTCTGGTGGGCCTGAGATTGAACCTGAGTGCTTGCTTTGCAAGTGACTGACTTTTGGTTCGACCCCTAGCATTGCATGGGGTCCTCCAAGCTCTGCCAGGAGTGATCCCTGAGCACAGAGCCAGGAGTAAGCACCAAGGACAGCCAATTATGACCCAAACACCAAAGAGTAAAAGGAAGGTCTCCACTTTCAGGAGTGGAGCTTGTGTGCTTGGCAATAGGGCCACAGCTGAGAGAAAGGTGCAGCTGGTGCTGGCTAGACTGTGCCTGACCATAGCTTCAGATGGAACCTGGTTCCTTGGTGCAGGGACCTGTTGATCACCCCAGCTCCTTGAACTTGAACTGGCAGTCCACCTTGAACCATCCCCTGCAGCCCAGCCTAGGTGCCAGGCTATGCCCACCCCCATCCAAGGCTTGCCATGGCTCCTCTCCAGCCTCACTCCTACAGGACACCACACTCAGAAACTCCCCTGAAGGCTCTACACCTGCCTCTCCACCCCGGGTCTTCTCTGGGGTGAGCTAGCGAGGAGAGCTGCTTGGCCCATGCCCAGGGCCAGGAAGGAGGCGGCGGCAGGCTGGGAAGGCAGGCTAGGGCCAATGTCGCAATCATGGGCCGAGCTGGGACCTTTGCTCTACGAGGTGTCTATGGAGGGGAGGGAACCGCCTCTGGAGGCTGCTGGGATCGAGGTGGGGGTGCCCCAGAGCCTGTCCTTCTGGAAGACCAGCTAAGAGCAGCAGGGGTGAGGAGAGGAAGGGGTGAGGCAGGAAACCATGACTGCCATGGGGGGGGAGGCCCCCCAAACCCGGCTGGCGCCAGACTGAGGGGGACCAGTTGGGAGGAGCCAGCATGCTAGGGAAACTTTCCGGGGGCGGGGGCCGGGAGGCCAGGGCTCCATCCATCTGCTAAGGCAGGAAGGGGAGGTGGCCCGACCCCTTCACAGACAGTCCCTCCCCTCATCCCTTCCCCACCTTCCTTCCCCAGGGCCCCTCTCAGCTCTGCTCCAGCTCGCTGGCCCTGCTCTGCACCCTTCTTCTCTCCCAGCCAGGGGGCTCCAGTGGCTGCTGACAGGCCCAGCCAGGGTGGGTCCATCCTCAGCACTGTTGGGGACAGGGGTCCCCTGGGGAGAAGGGAGGGACAATGATGGGGGAGGCAGTGATTGAGAGACTACTCTGGGATCTGGGGAGGAGGTGTGTGCCCTGGACCTACCCAATTTGGGAGGTTTTTGCCGGACTTGGGACGAAGCAGCGTGAGTGTCTCTCTGGGTGGGGTGTCCAGTCTTACCAGCTGTGCCTGTCTACATGGACCAAAATAGAGAAGGGCTGCTGCTAGGGGGGCAGATGTGCGTGAGAGAGAGGGGTTATAGGAAGGGAGGGGGAGCTCAGCAGAGACTCTGAAGTCACTGATACCAGTCGTCGGGGGCCTGGCTTGACATGGCTTAAGTGTGTGGCTGGAGGCAAGACTCTCTAAGCCTCAGTTTCCCCAGTCCATAGGGTGACGGTGAGGGAGGCACGCAGTCATCACAGAAACTGCCCAGTTGGCAAGTGAACATTAGTGGGTATCAGGGTGCTGAGGAAGGCAGGGTTAGGAGAAGGAAGGAGACCTGTTCTGAGAGTGGGTGACCTGGGTTGTTTCTACAGGACAGTCCCTGGGGAATGTCCAGAGTTTGAGGGAGCGATGTCCTTGTGGCTGCAGGCCCCCGTGCCCGCCTTTTCTCCTGGTAAGCTCCCCCTCACCATACCCTGAGCCTAGGCCCCAGCTCATCTCCTCCCTCCGAAGCCAGCCCCTTCCCTACCTGCCCTTGCAAGGTTTCAGGCCAGACCTCCGTTTTTCACCCAGTCCACCTGGGCCTTGGTTCCTGCCTTGCTGCTGGGAGAACGGGCAGACAGCAGCTTGGAGAAAGTCCCGTCTGGGCTCTGAAACAGTCACTTGATCTGTGCCCCAAACCCTTGGGGGACAAAGATCAGCATCTTCTTCCAAGGTGTCCAGGTTCTCAGGACTAAGTAGCCCAGAGCCACTACAGCCCCCGAGGGCCTGAGACCTGAGCTGGGGTTCTGCTGCCCTCTGCGGGTAGAGAGGAGTTTGCAATTTTCCGGGAGGAGCCCTGAGACACCCTGAAGCCTTTCTTTGGGGGTCCAGACTCGACTGCAGCGCTGTGGGAATCGGAAACCCCGGATTACTGTGTGCCGGTGAGAGGAGGCAGCAGCTGTGTGCCCAGGGAGGCCAACGCATACCCCTCCATGGGGGCCCCCGTGCTGGTAGGCCTGGAGGCCCTGAGGCCCACAGCCCCATTCCCCAGGATGGAAACCCCTCCAGATTCCACAGGTGAGTAGCTTCTGGATGTAAGGTATGGGGTGCTTTCATCTGAGAAGTTGGGGGAGGGAGCCAGAGGCTATGAAGCCTTTCTCCCTTTTGTAGTTTGGAGACAGCAGGTCTTCTCACTGGGCTGAGGAACCCCGAGGACAGACTGTCCTTGGGACACGGTGGTCCTTAGCCATGAGGGCCACCACACGGGCCAGCCTGTGTGTCAAAGCAGTGGAAGTCACTGGGAGGGTCCAGGACATGGGCTTACCAGACACTAGGCCTGTTCCTTAGAATTTGGTTCTTTTCTTTATCTAGAGTTTCGACCCCAGAAGCGGAAAAAGGGGCCAGCCCCCAAAATGCTGGGCAACGAGCTGTGCAGCGTGTGTGGGGACAAGGCCTCCGGCTTTCACTACAACGTGCTGAGCTGCGAGGGCTGCAAGGGCTTCTTCCGCCGCAGCGTCATCAAGGGGGCTCGCTACCTGTGCCACAGTGGGGGCCACTGTCCCATGGACACCTACATGCGGCGCAAGTGCCAGGAGTGTCGCCTACGCAAGTGCCGCCAGGCTGGCATGCGGAAAGAATGTGAGTGTCGGGCAACAGAGTCTGGGGGAAGGCTGCTGGGATAGAGGTCGAGGAGGAATTCGTATGTCAGGGGACACAGCTAGCCAAACCGCCGGTCTTCCTGTCCAGACACTGCATATGGGTTAAAAATCTCTGAGGGGCCGGAGTGGTGGCACAAGCCGTTAGGCACTAGTGTGCGCTAGCCTAGGATGGACCGCTGTTCAATCCCCGGGCATCCCATATGATCCCCCAAGCCAGGAGCGATTTCTGAGCACATAGCCAGGAGTCATCCCTGAGTGTCACTGGGTGTGTCCCAAAAACCAAAACCAAAACAAAGCAAAAAAATCTCTGTCTGAGGGCTAGCATAGTGATAGGCATTTGCCTTTCATGCAGCAGATTCAGGACGAACAGTGGTTCAAATCCTAGCATTCCGAATGGTTCTCCATGCCTGCCAGGAGTGATTTCTGAGTGCAGAGCCAGGAGTAACCCGAGTGCCACCAGGTGTGACTCCCCTCTGCCCCCAATCATCTCTGTCTGAGATGGATGTGTTGTCAGGTAGATAATATTAAGAGCTTGAGTTGACACTTTGCGGGCAGGAGCCCTGAGATTAGTCCAGTACTGCATGGACCCCTGAGTATCTCTGAGTGACCCCCCAGGCATCATGAGTAGTAGCCATGAACACCGTCAAGAAATTATCCCCGGGGCCGGAGATATAGCATGGAGGTAAGGCGTTTGCCTTTCATGCAGAAGGATGGCGGTTCAAATCCCGGCATCCCTGTGCCTGCCAGGGGCAATTTCTGAGCATGGAGCCAGGAGTAACCCCTGAGCGCTGCCGGTGTGACCCAAAAGCCAAAAAAAAAAAAAAAAAAAAAAAAAAAAAGAAGAAGAAGAAATTATCCCCGATTACAGAGCAGAGTAATTCCTGAGAACAGTTAGATATGCCCCACTCAAAAGAAAAAAAATCAACAAAATATCTCTGCTTGGGGAAAAAAGATGAGGAAATGGCTTAAAGAGCTCAAGCATATATTTTGCATGTAGGAACCCCGGATTTAACCTGCCACCACCTCATTCCTAAGCACCTCTAAATGTGGCCCCAAATCAAGAAAATCCATGTGGCCAGAGTGATGATATAGTGGACAGTATGTGCTATGCACACAGTCAACCTAGCTTTGATTATATGGTCCCCAATTTAGACAGGAGTGATTCCTAAGTGTAGAGCCAAGAGTAATCCCTAAGCACCATCAGGTATGGCCTGAAAAGAACCAACAACAAAAGAACATTTATAAATCAATCAGGCTACTTCTCTATCTTCCTTGACCTCGCATGCTCTGCTCTGCTGGAGCTCCAGCCTCCCCGCCTCATTTCTGGCCTCATGGCAGGTGTCTTGTCGGAGGAACAGATCCGCCGGAAAAAAATGAAGCGTCAAGAAGAGGAGCAGGCTCAGGCCACATCCGCACCCCTCCATTCCTCCTCCCCATCCCAAGTGTTGCACCAGCTCACCCCGGAGCAGCTGGGCATGATTGAGAAGCTGGTGGCTGCCCAACAGCTGTGCAACCGCCGCTCATTCTCTGATCAGCTTCGTGTCACGGTAGCTGCGGGGCCCCAGGGACCTGAGGCTGTGCCCAGAGAGCCTGCTCTGTGTCTGACTCAGATTCATCTTGTTTCCCTCCACCCCCTGCCCTTCATGGTAGCCTTGGCCCATGGCACCCGACCCCCAAAGCCGGGAGGCCCGGCAGCAGCGCTTTGCCCACTTCACCGAGCTGGCCATCGTCTCGGTGCAGGAGATTGTGGATTTTGCCAAACAGTTGCCTGGCTTCCTGCAGCTGAGTCGGGAGGACCAGATTGCTCTGCTGAAGACTTCAGCGATCGAGGTGGTAGCAGAGGCCTCCGGGGAAGGGAGACCCCAGGTGGATTGTGGAGGGAGGTGGTGGGCCCAGTCTACTAGCTGGGGAGCCCAAGGCACTGGGAAGTAGGGATGAGGGGCTTGACCTTCTCTGCACGAACCACTCCCCGCGGCTCTGACTGAGTGCTGCTGCTGGTGGTGTGCAGGTGATGCTCCTGGAGACATCTCGGCGCTACAACCCTGGCAGTGAGAGCATCACATTCCTCAAGGATTTCAGCTATAACCGGGAAGATTTTGCCAAAGCAGGTGAGAACTGGCGTGGTAAAGGAACAAGGTTGACACTCTTCATGGGGCCATGGTGGTTTCAGAGCTGCAGGGGCAAGGTTAACATGACAGGAAAGAAGGGGTTCCCCTTCAGTCCGTCTCCTCTGGTGCATTAGACTAGTGGTTTGCAAACCACATTCCAAGGAACCTGAGGGAGTTCCCTTGAAGGGTTACCTTCAAGGACAAACAAGAGGGCACAGGTTCTGTGTTATAGACAGTTCTTTGGCTGGAGAAGGAATTATGATTTAATTTTATTTATTTAATTTCTTGTGGTGCCAGGGATGAAATCCAAGGCAAGCAATCTATTGCTGAGATTCATTCATCCCTATCCCTGAGGGAAAAGATTTTATAGCTAGGAAATAAAGCTTGTGTCAAGCTTTTATATACTACCACATTAAATATGTGCTTTTTTAAGGATCACAAGAACTGGTTCCCCCATTCCCATTCGATTTTGTGCCATACCCCAGTGATGCTCAAAGGCTACCCATCTCAGTGGTCAGAGGTCACTCCAGGTGGTGCTCAGAGGACCATGAAGTGCCAGGCAGGGAGCCTAGCCGCCCCCCACATACAAAGTTTATGTTCTAACCTTTGGAGTTATTTCCCTGGCCCTTCTCCTAAACTTGTTCAATTGTGTTTTCTGATGAGCCCTGACCCAGAACTGGAACATGGCAAACATATCCTGTTGGCCTGTCGGACAATGCTTGCTGGCAGGCTCAGTGGTGCTGGTTTCTTTATAGGCAGTTACTGTTCAGGTTTGTGACATGGGAGTGGGGTTGGGAGATGACAGCATACTAAGAGGGCTGGAAAGACGGGAACAGAGGCTCCATGGGAAATCAAGAAGTTTGTCGCCTTCAGGAGCAGGCCTGTGAGATAGAGCAGATGCTTTGGCTTCGTCCTTGAGGGTGTGCCCCGAAAAACCAAAAAAAAAAAAAAAAAGATGCCAGGGATCAAACCCAGGTCGGCTGAGTGTAAGGCAAATACCCTAACCACTGTACTATCACTCTGGCCCCAGAAAAGCATTTTTTTTGGGGGGGTCACACCTGGCAGTGCTCAGTGGTTACTCCTGACTCTACTCTCAGAAATACTCCTGGCAGGCTCAGGGGACCATATCGGATGCCGGGATTCAAACCACTTCTGCATACAAGGCAAACAACCTACTCCATGCTATCTCTCCAGCCCCCCAGGAAAGCATTTTTTTTTTTTTTTTTTTTTTTGGTTTTTGGTTTTTGGGCCACACCCGGTAACGCTCAGGGGTTACTCCTGGCTATGTGCTCAGAAGTTGCTCCTGGCTTGGGGGACCATATGGGACACCGGGGGATCGAACCGCGGTCCGTCCAAGGCTAGCGCAGGCAAGGCAGGCACCTTACCTTTAGCGCCACCGCCCGGCCCCCAGGAAAGCATTTTTAATTTAACTTTTTATATTTGGCTTCTGGGCCATACCCAGTGTTGCTCATGTGTTACTCATGGCTCAAGGCTTGGGCTTTTTTGTTTTGTTTTTCGGGTCACACCCGTTTGATGCTCAGGGGTTACTCCTGGCTAAGGGCTCAGAAATTGCCCCTGGCTTGGGGGGACTATATGGGAAGCCCGGGGATCGAACCGTGGTCCTTCCTTGGCTAGCACTTGCAAGGCAGACACCTTACCTCTAGCACCACCTCGCCGGCCCCAAGGTTTGGGCTTTTTTTCTCCTGTACATATTCGGGATTATTCTGGTGCCAAAATGGAACCTAGCCCTCCCACATGCAAATCATATGCACTAGCCTTTTGAGCTAGCTCTCAGGCCCTTTTATTTATTTATCATTTATTTATTTATTTTTGTTTTTTTTGGGTCACACCCGGTGACACTCAGGGGTTACTCTTGGCTATGTACTCAGAAATTGCTCCTGGCCTAGGGACCATATGGGACACCAGGGGATCGAACCGTGGTACTTCCTAGGCTAGCGTGGGCAAGGCAGATGCTTTACCACTTGTGCGACTGCTCTGGCCCCAGACCCTTTTATTTTTAATCTTACGGTTTTCTTTCTTATTTATTTATTCATTTATTTATTTTTGGGGCCACACCGGTGACGCACCTAACTATGCATTCAGAAATCGCTCCTGGCCTGGGGGACCATATGGGATGCCGGCGTATCAAGCCTCGGTTTGTCCTAGATTAGCATGTGCAAAGCAAATGCCCTACTGCTTGCATCACCCCTCCAGCCCCTTAATCTTACAGGTTTTTTTTGTTTTGTTTTGTTTTGTTTTTGTTATTGGGCCACACCTGGTGATGCTCAGGCTATGAGTTCAGAAATCGCTCCTGGCTTGGGGGACCATATAGGACGCCGGGGGATCAAACCATGGTCCTGCCTAGGCTAGCTAGGGCAAAGCAGACACCTTACCCCTTGAGAGAAGGATTTATAAAATAAAAAAAAATTTATGCACTCAAAAGCTGGCATGTGAGTTCTCCAGAATGAAATATTCCAAGAAATAATTTTCACCCTCCAATAAATAAGTTTTTTGTTTTGTTTTGTTTTGTTTTGTTTTTTTGGGTCACACCCGGCAGTGCGCTCAGGGGTTACTCCTGGCTCTGGGCTCAGAAATCGCCGCTGGCAGGCACAGGGGACCATATGGGATGCCGGGATTTGAACTACTGTCTTTCTGGATGTAAGGCAAATGCCCTACCTCCATGCTATCTCTCTGGTCCCGAAATAATTTTTTAAATTAAAGGACCTGACAGGATTGAGCTGGCCTCTCTTGCTTTCTGCCTAAAAGTAGAAGCTCCTATAAAGGTCAATTTGATGACTTATTTTTTTCATGACTTTTTTTTCTATCTTCCTTTTTTCTTTTTTTGTTCATGGGCCACACCTGGCTGTGCTCAGGGGCTACTCCTGACTGTGAGAGGATTTATTCCTGGTGGGCTCAGGGAACCATATGGGATGGTGAGGATCAAACCTGGACTGGCCACATGTAAGCAAGTGTCCTAACTGTTGTACTATCACTCTAGACCCCTTTTTTCAGCTTTAGAAGCCCAGTTCCAGGGGCCGGAGTGGTGGTGAAAAACTGTAAGGCATCTGCCTTGCCCATGCTAGCCTAGGGCGGACCGAGGTTCGATCCCCCCGCATCCCATATGGTCCCCCAAGCCAGGAGAGATTTCTGAACTCATAGCCAGGAGTAACCCCTGAGTGTCACCAGGTGTGGCCCACCCAAAAATAACCAAAATAACCAAAAAAACAAAAAGCCCATTTCCAGGGCGAAGCAGTGGCGCAAAGCGGTAGGGCGTCTGCC
The DNA here is from genome assembly GCF_024139225.1 of Suncus etruscus. NCBI lineage: Eukaryota > Metazoa > Chordata > Mammalia > Eulipotyphla > Soricidae > Suncus > Suncus etruscus. The sequence goes on from NC_064856.1 coordinate 96,915,812, forward strand.
CTGCCCGCACTAACCTAGGACAGACCATGATTCAGTCTCTCATTATCTCATATGGTTCTCCCAAGCCAGAAGCGATTTCTGAGCTCATAGCCAGGAGTAATATCTGAGCATCACCAGGTATAGCCCAAAAACAAAACAAAAAGCCCAGTTCTGGGAACCAGGGCTACAGCTCAAAGTGGGGGAGCATATAATTTACATGTGGAGGCTTCAAGTTCAGTCTCAAAACTATAGGTGTCCTGGGGCCGGAGAGATAACATAGAGGTAGGGTGTTTGCCTTGCATGCAGAAGGACAGTGGTTTGAATCCTGGCATCCCATATGGTCCCCGAGTCTGCCAGGAGTGATTTCTGAGCGTAGAGCCAGGAGTAACCCCTGAGCGCTGCTGGGTGTGACCCAAAAACCAAAACAACAACAACAACAAAAACTATAAGTGTCCTAGCACTTCCAAGAGTGGCCCTAGTACTGGCTCTACACTCAGAAATAACTTCTGGTGGGCCCGGAGAGATAGCACAGTGGCGTTTGCCTTGCAAGCAGCGATCCAGGACCAAAGGTGGTTGGTTCAAATCCCGGTGTCCCACATGGTTCCCCGTGCCTGCCAGGAGCTATTTCTGAGCAGACAGCCAGGAGTAACCCCTGAGACCGCTGGGTGTGACCCCAAAACAAAACAAAACAAAACAAAAAAAGAAATAACTTCTGGTACCTCCCAGCTCCATTAGCCTGAATAGTGCTGCATTGAGGGGCTGATCCTCAAACTTTCAGTCCCATACAGTGTCATGTTAGGGGACCTCTGGGGACCCCTTAGCACTGCTTGGGAAGCTCCCCGACCCAAATATATAAAAATAAAGAGCTATCTCTGCCTGCTCTATCCACCAGAACACCTTCCCTGGCAGCATGACCCCGTCTATTTTCACTGTGGCTTTCTCCTTATACCATCTCTCTGTTCCCTGCATCCTAGTTTGCCCTGAGTCTTTACAGAGTTCTAGTCTGCCCTTCTATTTTTAATTATTTTTTTCTTTGTTTTTTTTTTTTGAGGGGGGGCACACCTTGTGGTGCTCAGGGGTTATTCTTGGCTCTCTGCTCAGAAATCACTCCTGGCAAGCACGAGAAACCATATGGGATGACGGGATTTGAACCACCATTGGTCCTGGGTTGGTCGCTTGCCAGGCAAATGCCCTAGTGCTGTGCTATCTCTCCTGTCCTTAGTCTGCCCTTCTTTATTGATTTATTGTATTTCTAGAAGTACTTCAACATCATCATGTCTGCCTCTAATTTCTCATGGTGCCAGTGAGGTTTTGGGGAGGAGGACAGGGCTCTCTTCTGTTGGGAGCCCTTTCTCTGTGCCAGGGCCTGCCACCCACTGCTCCTGGGTGGTTGACTGCTGACTTCGAGGTGGGTGGGGAGGTGTCATCATTCAGGGAGCAGAAGCTAACCTCCCGAGCAGGGGCTGGACCCCAACTCTGAAACCAGCTCATCCTCTGTATGAAGAGGAACACCAAGAAATGATCTTAAAGCAGGGCCCCATGCATTCACTGGGTCATTAAATGCTTGATAAACATCAGGGTGAAAGTACAGGAAGTGACTAATGAAGAAACCTCGAATGGAAAAGATAGCAGATGGTTGCTAAAAAGAAATCGAGAAAGCCTAGGGGACAGTGTGGGCTGGGGAGGCTTGGCCAGCATTCTTTAGAAGTGTGCTTTTGGTAGCCCTACCCTAGGCCAGCAGCTGCTCCCTAAGAAGACATATTCTTGCTTTATTTTAATTTGTGCATTTCAAAAATGCTTCTAAAGCAGGTACTATCTGTGCTATCCTGTTATTCTAGGGACTCTTTCTGAGGTAAGTCCTATTATTTTTCCCTTCTCCTGGTAGATCCTATTAAAGATCTCCATTTTTGAGATGGAGAAACCAAGTTTAGAGAGCTAAAATAATTTAGTTCAGATAATTTAGCCCAAGTCAACAGTGAAAGGTAGAGCTAAGATTCATATTCAGGCTGTCTGGCACCAAAGTCCACCCCCTCAACCACGTCGGGATGTGAAACTTGCGTTCTCTCTCCAGTATTCAAATCCATAAGAGGACTTGCCAGGAAAGGCATATTTTTTTTTTATAAACAAAACCAGATTGCCTCTATTTCTAGTGATAACCAGTGTCCAAGAACTCTCACAAGAAAAACAGAATTAGGGGTCAGGGAGAGAGCTCAAATGGTAGAACTTATAGCTAGCATATGTGAGACCCTGAGTTGGATACTCCAAGGCTACTTAAGCATCACTGGATGCCACTCCTATTTAAAAGGCCAACAGAATTGTTGATCTATGAGTGTTATACATATCTATGAATCTATACTGTTAATAATACTACATGCTCTATCATTTAAACATCAAAGGTTTTTTGTTTATTTTGCCTTCAGGGGTGATTTGCCACTCCTGGCAGTATCCAGGGAACTATATGCAGTGCAGGGATTACACAGGGGTCAGATACATGCATAGTAAGTTATTTAACTCCTGTACTGTATGTCCAGCTCCTTTGGTGGGACTTAGGATTGAACTCATTAGTCCTACACCTGCTGTGCTTTTGCTCTATTACTGAACCAAATGCCCTGCCTCGCAATAGACTTACATGTTTACCTATGAGCTATCTCACGGATGGATGAGAAGATTAAGAAATACGTCCAAGGGGGGATCTAGGAGATAACTCATAGGGCTAGAGTGCACGTTTTACATTTGGGAAACCTGATTTTGATCTCTGGGACTACATGGTCCGCTAAGCACCAAGCTAGGAGTAGCCTCTGACCATGGCTGGGTGTGGCCCCAATGCAACAAACAAAAAAACAGAGAAAAATAAATAAACTTGCTCAGGGTTAACAGAAGAGCTGCAGATATGTTTAGAATGCCTCAAAATTCCCCCTAAGTTTAGGGACTGGAGAAGACAATTCCTGCCTGCTCAGTCCACATGCCCCAACCTCCCTTCTGCCTCCCCAGGGCTGCAGGTGGAGTTCATCAACCCCATCTTCGAGTTTTCCAGAGCCATGAATGAACTGCAGCTCAATGATGCTGAGTTTGCTTTGCTCATTGCCATCAGCATCTTCTCTGCAGGTGCGAAGGAGGGGGCCTGTGGGAATTGGAACAAGAGATTTGCACCAAAGTGGGCTGCAGGTCCTTGGGGTTGGCCAGGAACATGGTGGGGTCCTTGCTGGCTGAGACCCAAAGAGGTGGGTGGTGATCTTGGGGATGGAACTAAGACCCTGGCTAGGGTCAGAGAGATAGCACTGCAGTAGGGTGTTTGCCTTGCACGGGGTGGCCTACCCAGGACAGATCTGGGTTCGATTCCCAGCATCTGATATGATCCCCCGAGCCTGCCAGGAGTGATTTCTGAATGCAGAGCCAGGAGTAACCTCGGAGCTCTGTTGGGTGCTCAACTCTGTTGGTAACCCACAGACCGACCCAACGTGCAGAACCAGCTCCAGGTAGAGAGACTACAACACACATACGTGGAGGCCCTGCATGCCTACGTCTCCATCCACCACCCCCATGTGAGTCTCCCCAACACCATCCCTTGCCTCCTCTTCACAAGCTCCTTCCTGTCCACACCTGTCTTCCAGACATCCACAAGATGCATCGACAAGGCTCTCTTCTACAAGTCCTCTGCCCTGTCCCCACCTTCCCTGGGGGGAGAGACAAAGGCTGGATCACCCCCTCTCTTTTCCCCAGGACCCACTGATGTTCCCACGAATGCTAATGAAGCTGGTGAGCCTCCGAACCCTGAGCAGCGTCCACTCCGAACAAGTGTTTGCACTGCGTCTGCAGGACAAAAAGCTTCCCCCGCTGCTCTCAGAGATCTGGGATGTACAGGAATGACTCTTCTCCCTGCTTTAGAGCAAAAACCCTGGCTACCTCCTGGAGGTGATGCCCACCGAAAAGGGAGGACATTGTTGGCAGCATCAAAGTCTGGTGCTGTTGGGCACCGGAAGTCCAGTTAAAGCTCCAATCGACCAAGACTATTGACCCTACAAAAATACTGAACCTAGGCTTTGCACCGGGTTCTTCAGGGTCCCTGCATCCTGCCCCCACTTGCCACATCCTGTTTCCTCCCCCAGCCCCCGGCAGCCCCAGGAGAATGTCACTGTCACTGTCACGCTGCGGCTTGGCCATAAATGTCTTGGGCTGCTTTGCTGACAGGTCTGGCCCTGTTTGTACAGCAAGATCAAGCAAGATGAATAACAGAAGAGGGGGGAGGGAAGCGGGTGTCCTTCACAATTTGTCCCCAGACTCAAAGGAAAGCTACAGGCCTTGGCCTGCAAAGGAGGTGGGGGACATCTTTTACTGCCCCTAGAGCGCCATGATAGCCAATAAAAGTTGGAAGGCCGGTTCCCTTTTAAAGATTCAGTGGAGGCAAAGGGTGCGTTAGATTTTCAAACGCCACAGCCCTTCCCTTACGTCCACGTTCATTTTCCCATTGGTGTCACAAAAGGGGGGTGCCCAGCAGTCCCCACTCTCGGCCCACAGTGGCCGGTGACGAGGCGAGGCGAGGCCATCCAGGCCTGAGAGGGAGCGTTCGGCTGGGCGGGACTACATTTCCCAGCGGGCCCCGCGGCTGTGCGGTCTCCCTTTCCTGAGCCTCCCAGCTCATAGGCTCCTCCTTCCGGCCTAGGCGGCCCCACCCTCGGACACAGGTGACCACCCCACCCGACTTCCGGGTCTGGTGGCTCCGCCTTCCGGTTTTGGAGATTCTACTTTTCAACCCTGGAGGCCACGCCCTCCGTACCAAGAGGCCCCGCCTTCCGGCTCTGAAGACCCCGCCTTCCGGTTCAGGTGGCTCTCCCGCCTTCCGGCCTGGGAGACCCCGCCTTTCGGCTTTGAGGCCACGCCCTCCGATTCAGGTGGCTCCACCCACCAACCCAGACGGCCCCGCCTTCCAGCTCAGGTGGCCCCGCCTCCCGTCCCGGGAGACCCCGCCTTCCGGCTCGCCTTCCCCCCCGCCAGGCCCCGTATTGGTCCGCTCCACGGCCGGAGCTCCGGCTGCCAGCCCAGGTGGCCGGACGCTTCCAAGCGGCCAGGGGCGGGGGGAGTCCAGGTGTCAGTCTGTCAGTGCACGGGTCGGAGAGACTCCCTGAGGGTCTCAGAGCCAGTTTTTCCGTAGAAGCCTCTTCCTAAAGGCTCCGTGGTGCGAGCGAGGAGCCGGACGTGGCTTCCGACCCACGTCAGCTCGAGCCAACCCGGGCGACCCTGAGCGTCCTCCCCCGGGCGCGCAGTGGCACCTCCCGCTCCCTGGCGGCCGAGGTGTGTGCGTAGGCGCCCCAGCCGGCTCCCTCCTCGCGCCTGCTCCACCCTACCCTGCGGCTCGGGGTAGCCCAGGCGCCCCCGTACCCCGGGCGAATGGTACGGCCCCCGTCCCCCTCGGCTGCTCGCCGTCACCCGGGCCGGGGGGTATCGACGCGGAACTGAACCCCGGACGTTCCGCTCCGTTCCGCAGCGGCTACCCCGGGGGCCGGCGGGCGTCGCCTGCCTGGCGCGTCCCGCGAGGCTGGCTAGGTAGGGAGATCGGGGGGCTCCCCGGGGTGGCCTGGAAGAGTATTTGGAAAGGGCCGATGGGGGGGGGGCTGGAAAGGAGTGTGAGGGGGCGTGGGCTCTGGTGGGGAAATGGGGGGGATCAGGGTGGAAGAGGGGGTCAGTTCATTGCAGCTGCTGGAGTGGATTCCTGCCGGGCTCCCCGGTTCCGGGGTGCAGGGGTAAGGGGGGTGGGGAGCTGTCCAGCAGGTGTGTATGAGCTTGCGGGGTGGGGGTGCGACTGCGTGTGCTGTGCAATGCCTCGATCTGCATTCGGGGCTTGACAGCATTTGTTGTTGGTTGGCATACTCGGCGCCCCACCATTGGCCTGCTGGAGAGGAGAGCAGAACAGATCAGGGACACACCGTGCCCTGGTTTCATCGTCCCTGCCTCGGCTTGTCAGTGCATCTCAAAGCGGTTACCTACCCCCTCCTTTTGCCTGCCCTCCTTTTGAGCCATACCAGGGACCTGCCCCTCTTCTGGCCTGGATCTTCCTCCCCACTACACGCCACGCCATGCCATGCCACCCGTACCAGCCTGGGCCCAGGCTCTCTTGCAAGGTCACTCACTCACTCACTGCCTGCGGAGAGGGAGGAGGGCAGGAGAACTAGCGTCAGCAAAGATGTCACATCGCTGTCGGGTTGGGTTCCTGTGGTTTTTGACGCTGACATCCTGCCCCTCAACTAGAGACCAAACCGAAGGGTGGGTGGGTTGGTTGGTTGGTTAGTGTGGCCATGTTCAGGCGGAAAAGACAGATGGCTTTGGGAGGCCTGTGTCTTCTGATTCTGCATCTGGGTGGAGTGGTTGTAGGACTTGAGCAGATGGGGATGATTCTGGAGCCAAAGCCTTTGGGATACAGGGAGTAGTGAGGTGCAGCATCTCTGTCTTAGCAAACAGTGGAGTCTTCGCCTGGGGGAAGAGCTAGGCAGAGAGTGTGTTAGAGGATACAGTGTCTCTGTGGAGAGGGTAAGAGAAACCAGGCTGGGCCTTGCTGCCTGAATAACCAAAGGCAGTGGTGTTGCTGAGCCCCAAGTCGTGACTGAAATCTTTTCTTAACCCTAGTAACTAAAACAGTTTCTACAGTCTTGATCCCAGGAGAGACCTGAGCACTGTCCAGCATACCAATTACATGAGTTCTAGCCATGGAGTGGGGCTAGAATCCCACCTAGCCAGAGGCCTGTTGGCTGAGATGGTTAGTAAAAGATGCTACTGGTGTGAGCTTTGAGATCTGTTCAGGAAAGGGCTCCTGGTTTTCAGTAGTAACAGAAATTCGGAGGTTGTATCTGGAGCCTGGGATCTGTATGTTGTTTGAAGATACAGTGGTGCTTAGCCTTGGGCATTTTCCACATGATTCTTTTATGGAGTGAATGATGCTTTCATTCATCTCCCATTTCAGGTCTCTGTTTTGTTTCCCCATGTCATTGTCTTTAGGGGAAGCTCCTTCCTCTTAGTCCCAAATAGAGCCTTGCCTTCTGCAGTCAGCTGCTGACTCCACAGCAAGAGGGTGAACCAAAGCACTTGGCTGGGATGCCAAGAAATGAGTATATGATTTGTTTGGGAACTTGGTTTTTTGATACTCTGCTACAGAGATATTTCTGTCAAAATCCAGAAGTAGGACAGAGTGCCAACTAGAGACAGACATGATGGGGGGAGATACCTAAGAGTTAGCAGGTGCTAACAGCAGACTCAGTCTCCAGAGTCAAGGCCAGTGAATTGTTCTGGAGTAGCAGCTGCGAGCACTGTGTGGTCACCAGGCAAGGGAGGGACTGTGGCACGACTATAAATAGTGTTGGGAGCCAGAGTCGCTATGGAGACAAAATTGAATCCTATTACCTACAGGTCTTCCACTGGGAGGGGTCCATATTTTGAGGAGCCCAGAAATGCCACAAACAGATCTTTTTAAATTATTAGTGGAGGAAAAAGCTAGAGCTTTTACTCATTTGTGGCCTTCAGTGTGCAGGGAGGTATTTGTGTACGGGAGACCATGCTGCAGCAGCAAAGGAAGGAGTGGCGTGAGTGTGCATGCATTGTCACGGGATTCTGTATGTGCATAGTTAATAAGGTCTTCATAGACCTGGGGCTCCAATCCTGAAAACACCAGAAATAGACTCCCCACCCCCAGAGCTGGGAAGAAGCCCCATCTGGAGAGAAGTGGATGGAGACCCAACAGAAAGTCAGTGATGATTAATGCCATGTCAATGTTTCCTGATTCAAGGTTATGGGTCAGGGGTTCCTCTCCCTGTCCCTGCAGAAATCTCTTGTTTCTGCATCTTATTGCTAACCTCTGTGAGCTATGAAAGGATCAGGCCTCTTGAAGGTGTACTGTTTCACTGACCCATGCTTAGGAGGACAGATCATGATTCAGCACCAAGGGCAGAGCCAGTGGTTGGTGCCCTAGGGTCCCTGTCTTGTTTGAAGAGTCGAAAGAAATGGCACCGAGGAAGCATTGGGGCCTAAATCTTCTCCATTTGCTATCACATGGGGCAGAGTAGCCAGTCTGTTTTTGTCTGAGTGCAATTAACTCTACAGTCTATATGCTAGCTTCCAGTGGCGCTGAAAGCCAAACAGAGGAACAGTAAGTAATTAGGTTGCAGGCTTGGAGTTTGGAGTTCTGTGGGTGCTGATTAGAGAGACTGACTGGCTTGATTTGGCTCTGCCCTAGAGCAGTCCTGACAGAGGCTTTGGTTTTTGTTAGATTAGCCCGAGTCTATTTGTCAGAAACAGAGCCTTAGGGACAAGGCTGGAAAATGAGTCCTGTGTCTAAGTGAGGAGGGGACTTGCCAGTATCTTCCTTCTTGACATTTGACTCTTATACCCAGGCAGAGCTGGGAGCTGGGAAAGGTGTCCGGTTCTCTGGACTGCAGCGCTGGACTAGAGGGCTTCTGTCCTCTGCCTGCCCCTAAAGATGATTCCCTTAGGCCATGCAGTGAGTACTCAATAGGACTTTTCCTTTGGACTTGCAGAGTTCCTCCCTAGAACACTCCTGACTAGCTACCTGGATGTATCTTTGAGATGAATGGATGAGCTGGAACCATGGTGCAAAAGAAGTTCTGTCCTCGGCTACTTGACTATCTAGTGATCGTGGGGGCCAGGTAACCACAGTTTACTTATTTGGTGTTGTCATCAGGAGCCCCGCCAAACCCATCATTTGCTTTCCACCCTCATCCTCATGGTCTCCTCTTTCCATTATTGCAGTACACTGAAAGAGAAAACAGCCTAGACAAGCACACTGAAAGTCCAGGCCTGGAAGAATAAGATAGTGAAGCTCCCTGGGCCCTTGATCCCTTGAACACTTAACAGGGGGCCTTCATATTGGGCAGGGGTGGGCCACACCTAGTAGCATTCAGGAATTACTCCTGACTCTGCACTCAGAAATCATTTTTGGTAGGCTCGGGGGGGACCATACGGGATGCCAGGGATTGAACCCAAAGCCAGGTCAGCCATGTGCAAGACAAACTGCCCTACCTGCTATGCTATCGCTCTGGCTGAGGGCCCACATTTTGGTTTTTTTGTTTTTGGGCCACACTCGGCGGTGCTCAGGGGTTACTCCTGGCTGTCTGCTCAGAAATAGCTCCTGGCAGGCACGGGGACCATATGGGACACCGGGATTCAAACCTACCACCTTTGGTCCTGGATCGACTGCTTGCAAGGCAAACGCCGCTGTGCTATCTCTCCAGGCCCAGGGCCCACATTTTGTAAACAGGAAAAGAAGTAGCTCTTTGATAATTGGCCAATAGATAAGGCCTGGAAGGTGCTAATCATCTGAAAGTGTTGGTGATTTTAGGGTCACTATAGGTGTTTTCAGGTGTCATTTGGCTCACCTACAGGCTGAAAGTGGGCAGCAGTGGCCCTGTTTCCCAAGCCTCCCTCCCACACTGTTACTCTACCCAAATAGTGTGTGACTCTTTGCCAGTCATGGTTAACATTAGAAAGCTAGTATATCCTTGCAGGGTGAAGGGGTTTGCATTCAACTCTGCTGTTCCTCAGGCACCCGAGCAGTGATAGTGTGGCCCAGACCCCGGAGCTGCTGCGGCGCTACCCACTAGAGGATCACGCAGAGTTTCCCCTGCCCCCCGATGTTGTGTTCTTCTGCCAGCCGGAGGGCTGCTTGAGTGTCCGGCAGCGGCGCCTGAGCCTGCGGGATGACACTTCCTTTGTCTTCACCCTCACGGACAAGGACACTGGTGTCACACGTTATGGCATCTGTGTCAACTTCTACCGCTCCTTCCAGAAACGCCTACCTAAGGAGAAGGGGGACAGTGGGGCAGGGCCCCGAGGGAAGGATGGACCCGGAGCCCCTAGAGCCTGCCAAGAGGCCAGCCAGGAGAGCTCAGAGAGTGGCTCATCTCTGCAGCCACCCAGTGCCGACTCCACCCCTGATGTCAACCAGTCTCCTCGGGCCAGACGGAAGGCTAAGGGTGGCAGCCGGTCCCGGAATAGCACCCTGACATCCCTGTGCGTGCTCAGCCACTACCCCTTCTTCTCCACCTTCCGGGAGTGTCTCTATACCCTCAAGCGTCTGGTAGACTGCTGCAGCGAACGGTTGCTGGGCAAGAAGCCCGGCATCCCTCGAGGCATACAGAGGTAGGTAGAATGGCAGTGGCTGTTCAGGGGGCCAGGGTACATGGAGAGCTGATGGCTGGTTGGTTGGTCAGATTATGGCAGATTCTTTCAGGGGTCTGAGCTTTAAAAAAGCCAGAACCCTCTTAAAATAGATTGAGTCTTTGCTAAGTGCAATTGTATTGGACATCAGGCTGCAAAGTGGTGGCTTTTCTGTGGCAGGCCAGGATGCTCTGTCACCTGCACATTCCTGTGCTCATCTCCTTTCTGAACCCAGAGAGTGCTCATGGGTCTACCCTCCTTGCTGTCCACCCTTCAGGGACACCATGTGGCGCATCTTCACTGGGTCGCTGCTTGTAGAAGAAAAGCCAAGTGCTCTGTTGCACGACCTCCGTGAGATCGAGGCTTGGATCTACCGGTTGCTGCGCTCCCCTGTCCCTGTCTCTGGGCAGAAGCGAGTGGACATCGAGGTCCTGCCCCTGGATCTCCAGCAAGCCCTAACCTTTGCCCTTCCAGACCCCTCCCGGTTCTCCCTCGTGGATTTCCCACTGCACCTTCCTTTGGAACTCCTCGGTGTGGATGCATGCCTTCAGGTGCTCACCTGCATACTGTTAGAGCATAAGGTGAGGCCTCTGACTTTCTAAAGCCTTCTGAGGGAGAGCTGTGAATAAATGTAGAGACTAAACTGAGAGCTATTTGAGGACAGGGACTAACCATTACCATCTTTGTGTCTCTAGGAGGTAGTACAGTGCTAGGTATCCAGTAGGTATGGGTTGATTACGGTCCTGGGACGGTAGAGGATCTCTACTCAGGGCCCTTCCCACTCTGGACTTTCCTGAATTGTATTGACCTAATTCACTGGGAGTATCAGTAGATTTACTCTTAGGTGTGGGTTTGGACTTGGGACACAAGAACTAGTCAGGGAAGGGATAATTGGAGGGAGGATCACTAGAGTGACAGGTGGGAAATGGGGGTTTGAGTAGCAGTGGGAACTGTGGGAGTGAAGCCCTGGGAATCGCAGGCTTGCTGAGACAAATACATTTCTCCTGAATGTTCCACCCCCTTCTGGAATGGTCATGGCAGGTGGTGCTGCAGTCCCGTGATTACAATGCGCTCTCCATGTCCGTGATGGCCTTCGTGGCTATGATCTATCCACTGGAATACATGTTTCCTGTTATCCCTCTGCTGCCCACATGCATGGCATCTGCGGAGCAGGTGAGGTGCCTGGTGGCTTTCTGCTCTGCCAGCCCATGGGAGAAAGTTTAGTGCCAAGAAGTATTTCTTGGTATTGTCCCTCAGAGGTCTGTCCTTTTTGTTTGTTATCTGGACCACAACTGGTGGAGATTACTCCTGACTCTATGCTCAGAGATCAGGGAACTATAAGGGGTGCTGGGGATCAAACCCAGTTACATGTTACAGGCAACCCTATCCACTGTACTATCTCTCTGCCACCTCCACTCATTATTTTAACTTGTTTAACAATTTGACCTGACTTAAACTAATCTGGTGATGATTCTTATTTTTCACAGTCAGTGATTCTAGGCTTTTGGCAATGTCCCCATGGGTGTCACCTAACAATAGTACTACCCCATTGCCTTTCTAAAACCTGAACAAGGTTCAGAATTGAAACACATCTCCTTTTTCAGCTTTCTGGAAAGGGTTATAGTCTTGTGAAAAATCCTGTCTCAGTCAGTGATTATGATTAGTTTTGTTTTTCTATTTCTTACCCTCTTTGCCTTCCACAGCTGCTGTTGGCTCCAACCCCCTACATCATTGGGGTCCCTGCCAGCTTTTTCCTCTACAAGCTGGACTTCAAAATGCCTGATGATGTGTGGCTCGTAGATCTGGACAGCAATAGAGTGAGTTCTTGACTGAAATCTGTAAAAATTTAGAAAAGAATTGTTTTCTGGCTTTTGTTGTTGTTTATTTTTTTTGTTCTGATGTTGGAGAGGGTGGTAGAATCATACAGTGCCTGGGATTCAGCTAAGGGATCCCACAAACAAAGCCTATGCTCCAGCCTTTTGAACTATACCCCATTTTCTTTTTCCCTTTTTGGGGAGGAGGGTTTTGAGCCATACCCTGTGGTGCTCAGTGGTTACTCCTGGCTCTGCACTCAGAAATTGCTCCTGGCAGACTTGGGGGACCATATGGGATGGTGGGGATCGAACCCTGGTCAGTCGTGAGTTGGTTCTGGGTTGGGCGCATGCAAGGCAAACACCCTACCACTGTGCTGTTCCTCCGTGACACACCCCCCCCCCCCGTTTTCTTTTTTGCCATTAACATATTATAATGTGAGTACATTCAAACTTTAGTAGGAAGTCTTTTTATTTATTGTGAAACCTTAAAGTAAAATACAAAGACAATAGGGGCTAGAGCAATTGTAAAGCAGATAGGTGTTTGCTTTGCACACAGCCAAGCCAGCACCCCATATTGTCTCCTGAAAAACTTGAGTGATCCTTGAGCACAGAGTCAGGAGTATGTCCTGAGCACTGCTGGGTGTGGCCCAAACAAAATAAAGATGATAAAGAAACCTTTTCACATTATCTAGCATTATCTTAGATAGTTACTGATAACATTTAGGTAGCTATCCGTTTAGGGGCTATATCTTGTATATCATGCTTTGTATGTGTGAACATCTTACATGCATGTAGAACTTAGATACTCACATATATTTATTATTTTTTATTATTTGGTTATCAGTACAACTTCCTACTCTTGTTACACACCCTTTAGCTGGAGAGACTCACAGAAGTCACTACTGCCTTTGGTGTTTCTATGCTCTAGGTGATTGCACCCACCAATGCTGAAGTGCTTCCCATCCTGCCAGAGCCAGAGTCATTGGAGCTGAAGAAACATTTAAAGCAGGTAGGTGCAGAGGGAGAGAGGCAGGCCAGTGGATTCTGGAGGTCCACAGACAGACAGACATTTGTCAGAAGAGCCAGCTTCCTCTCCCATGCATTTCCAGTGGGAGATTTCATAGCTACAGGCTGAGTCTATCTCAAAAGGGGCCTTTTGATTCCTTATCAGTATCTCTGTGACCCCTTACCCCAGCGCTTACCTCTTCATTTTGTTTCTGTCACTGCTATTGACACCACCATTGTTTCTTGTCATATCTGCCAATCTTTCTGGCCTTAGAGTCCTCTTTACATCTTATAAGATGGGAACCATAGTTTGGACAATCTGATTCCTTTTTAAAATGTCCTTCTTGACATAAAATCCTATAGAATCTTACCGAAATTCCTAGAAAATTCTTCCTTTAAAAACCCCTTTCTCTCAGTAATCCTTTAAATGCATTTTCATTGATGGATTTTCTTCTTCTTCTGCATGCTGAACACAGTACCTGAAGGTAAAGCATGACAGGCCTCCCTGCCCCCTATTCCTTTGCGCTGTTCTCTATGTGTTTGGTGGGTCTCCCAGTAGCTAGTTATGTAGTTCTCCTTAGGAATCCCTGCTCTCCTTAGAAGGCTATTGAGGATCTCTCTGTGTTGTATGAGTTATTTAGAAGTGCCTTTATGTTATGGCTTTACATTTAACTGGGTCATTTTGTATCATTTCTTTCTCTTCTTCAATGCTGATGTAATATGGTATTTTGTTACCTCTAGCGCCACCTCACTGGCCCCAAAGCTTTATACTTTTCAAATATTTCTTGGAATTAAGATCTTTTGCTCCCTGATACTGTATTCTTTATTTGTTTTTGCTCTCTGATACTGGATTCTTTGTTCTGTTTTGGGGCCACATTGGGAATGCTCAGGGGATTATTTCTGAATCTGCATTCAGGAATTGCCCTGGGGATGTTCAGGGACCATATGGGAATCCAAGTCAGCCATGTGCAAGGCAGGTGCCCTACCTACAATATTATATCTCTCTATTGCCCCTATTTGTTTGATTGTTTTTGTTTTATCTTTTTAGGCCAAACCCAGCAGTGCTCAGGGTTTACTCTTGACTTTGTGCTGAGAAGTCATTTCTAGCTTGAGGAGCCATATGGGAGTTGAACCTGAGTTGGCCATGTGCAAAGCAAGCACCCTATCTGCTTCCACCCTGTTTTATGGTTTTTTGTTTTTGTTTTTGTTTTTAATTTGTTTTTAAGCCACACCTAGCAATTCTCAAGTCTTACTTCTGGCTTTGTTCAGGAGTCACTTCTGGTAGTGTGGTGTAAAGGATTGAAATTTGGATCAGCCATATGTAAGGCTGATTCTTTTTTGGGGGGACCCACACCCAACAATCTTCAGGACTTATTTTGGCTCTTCACTTAGGAATTACTCCTGGTAGACCTCAGAGGACCATCTATATGGTTGGTTGTATTCAATGCAAGTTCCCTACTAACTATGTTATCTTTCCAGCCTCTAATTCTCTTTTTATTTATTTATTTTTTATTTTTTATTTTTGGACCACACTCAGTGATGCTCAGGAGTTAAGTCTTGGTTGTGTGCTCAGAAATTCTCCTGATGCTATTTCTGAGCAGACAGCCAGCAGTAACCCCTGAGTAATGCCTGAGTAATGTGGCCCAAAAACCAAAAAAAAAAAAAAAAATTCTCCTGGTTTGGGAGACCATATCAGACGCCAGGGGATTGAACCACGGTCCTTCCTGGGTCATCTGTGTGTAAGGCAAATGCCCTACTGCTGTGCCATCACTCCGGCCCCAAATTCTTTTTATTTTTTATTTTTATTATAACATTGTGATTTACCAAGTTGTTCATAATATAGTCGTTTCAGGTATTAAGTGTTAAATGTTCAAACACCCAATTTCACCACCGGTGTGACCTTCACCAGTGTTCCTAATTTCCCACCCACCACTAAAGCCTGCCTCCATGAAGGCACAAATTTATTTCATATTGTTTGTTACATCATAAAAATAAATGAAGCTATCAAAACTTAAACAAAGGTCAATTTGAAATAATTGTTGGGGCCGGAGAGGTGGCGCTAGAGATAAGGTGTCTGCCTTGCAAGCGCTAGCCAAGGAAGGACCGCAGTTCAATCCCCTGGCATCCCATATGGTACCCCCAAGCCAGGGGCAATTTCTGAGCACTTAGCCAGGAATAACCCCTGAGCATCAAAAGGGTGTGCCCTTGGGGCCGGGCGTTGGCACTGGAGGTAAGGTGCCTGCCTTGCCTGCGCTAGCCTAGGACGGACCGCGGTTCGATCCCCCGGCGTCCCATATGGTCCCCCAAGAAGCCAGGAGCAACTTCTGAGCGCATAGCCAGGAGTAACCCCTGAGCGTCACAGGGTGTGGCCCAAAAACCAAAAAAAAAAAAAAAAAAAGGGTGTGCCCCCCCAAAAAAGAAAGTAGTGCTTTGGGCCTGGAGAGATAGCACAGCAGCATTTGCCTTGC
Organism: Suncus etruscus; assembly: GCF_024139225.1. Lineage (NCBI taxonomy): Eukaryota > Metazoa > Chordata > Mammalia > Eulipotyphla > Soricidae > Suncus > Suncus etruscus. Next base: position 96,931,236 of record NC_064856.1, read on the forward strand.
AAGCAGCCGATCCAGGACCAAAGGTGGTTGGTTTGAATCCGGGTGTCCCATATGGTCCCCCGTGCTTGCCAGGAGCTATTTCTGAGCAGACAGCCAGGAGTAACCCCTGAGCAACGCCGGGTGTGGCCCAAAAAACCAAAAAAAAAAAAAAATAATTGTTATATTTCTTCATGGTGTTAACTTAAGTCAGTGTCTAAGGATTTTCAGGGTGGTAGTTGGTGTAAGTTGAGCTTGGTAGATTACTATGTAATTTTCCCATCAGGTTTTCTACAATACAGCCCCTGTTTCTTTTTTTTTTTTTTTTTTTTTTTTTTGGTTTTTGGGTCTCATCCAGCAGTGTTCAGGGGTTACTCCTGGCTCTGCACTCAGAAATTGCTCCTGGCAGGCTCGGAGTACCGTATGGAATGCCGGAAATCAAATCACTGTCTGTCATGTGTTGGCCACTTGTAAGGCAAATGCCTTACTGCTGTGCTGTCTTGCCGGCCCCCAGCTCCTGTTTCCTAATCCTAAATGAAAGTGTGGTCTGTAGATCAGCATCAATAGATTTTCCTGGCTTTATTCAAAATGCAGGTTCATTCAACACATACTGCATCAAAATCTGCCCTTTAACAGCTTCCTTGTGATCCCCATGTTAGTTAACAAAGCAGTGTGGTCTTACCTGGTTCCAGCACACAGTAGATTCAGTTTAGATGCCTTGCTCCCTACCTAGAGTGATCCCTGAACACAGAGCCAGAAGTAATACCTGAGTAATGCCAGGTGTGGCCCCCAAACAAAACAAGATAAAGCAGTACTGCTGGTTCAGAGGAGAGGCCTCACCTGCCTGGTAAGTCCCACAGGGCTGTTTCAGATGGGAAGTACTGAGCATGTGAGGCTTAGGATTCCACAGGTCACTAGGCATTGCATCTCACCTGTTTCAGTATTTTGTTTTCCACATAGATTTCCATTGAGAAGCAAGATTTCCTAGCTAAAATTAACTTAAAACCTACTGACCTGGACTTCACATTTTTTTGTTTTTGTTTTTGGGACACACCAGGGATTACTCCTGGCTCTTCGGTCAGAAATTGCCCCTGGCAGCTCTGGGGACCTTTTAGGATGCCAAAATCGAACCACTTTGTCCTGGGTTGGCCACATGCAAGACAAATGCCCTGCCACTGTGCTATTTCTCTGGCTCCCTAGAATTCAAATCTAATTTGAGTTGCTTTGAGATTTGGTAGATTCAAACAGAGCATCTGTGTAACACAGATTGTTTTTTTAAAGGTTGACATAGTTATTTCCAAGATAAAGGCTCTTTCCTAGAGGCTGAAGTGGGTTGGAAACCCAGGAATCTGCCTTCATTCGGGTATCTTTGTGTTGTACAGGCCCTTGCCAGCATGAGTCTCAACACCCAGCCCATCCTCAACCTGGAGAAATTCCATGAGGGCCAGGAGATCCCCCTTCTCTTGGGGAGGCCTTCGAGTGACCTGCAGTCCACGCCGTCTACTGAGTTCAATCCCCTCATCTATGGCAACGACGTTGACTCCGTAGATGTGGCAACTAGGTATGACCCAATGGACAGGCCACCATCAGCTCTCGCGTCTTTGCTCCCTTAGTGGCTGGGTGGGACATGTCACTTCCCAGAGCACCTTCATCCACTGAGATCAATGTAGGGAGATAGTGCCTCTTCCTGGGTCTCAGACCTGGCAGAAAGGGGGGGGGGGGATTGAGTTTTAACACAGCTCTCCCCTTAATATTTGGGAGCCAGTGAGTAGAGGCCTTCACTGGAGGCGTTTGCAACCTTGGGGGTAGGCATAGGGTGTGCAGGAACCTTTGCCCCCCCAGGGTGTGGGATTTGGATGATCTCACCGTCCCCTTCTTCCCCAGAGTGGCCATGGTCCGTTTCTTCAACTCCCCCAACGTGCTGCAGGGCTTTCAGATGCACACACGTACTCTGCGCCTCTTCCCTCGGCCTGTGGTCGCTTTCCAAGCTGGCTCCTTTCTAGCGTCCCGCCCCCGGCAGACCCCTTTCGCCGAGAAGCTGGCAAGGACGCAGGCTGTGGAGTACTTCGGAGAGTGGATCCTTAACCCTACCAACTATGCCTTTCAGAGAATTCACAACAGTGAGTCTCCCCCTGCCCGCATCCCCCACGGGCACTCTCCACCACTCCCACCTGCCCTTGCCGTTCCTATTTGACTCTAGAATGTTCTGCCTTGCCTTCACATTTGGCTGACCTTGCCCCCTGGTGTTGCTCACTCTTGATTCCTTTCTCCCTATGGGCAGACATGTTTGATCCAGCCCTGATTGGGGACAAGCCAAAGTGGTACACACACCAGTTGCAGCCCATCCACTACCGGGTGTACGATGGCAACTCCCAGCTGGCAGAAGCACTGAGCGTGCCGCCAGAGCGCGATTCAGACTCAGAGCCGACAGATGACAGGTGAGAGGCCCTCGTGTTGGCCCTGTAGTGAGACTTTGGCTTGAGTGTTGGGTAGTGGCTTTCAGTGATCTTGTTCTTTTTGTCTTGCTCCAAAGTACCTTCGCTTCAAAGTACCCCCTCTTTACATTGCCTGATGCCAATTCTTCCCTTTCCTTCCTGCGACCTTGGCTTCTTCCTTCTACTTGGCCCTTTGCAGCGGCAGTGACAGCATGGATTATGATGACTCAAGCTCGTCTTACTCCTCTCTGGGGGACTTTGTCAGTGAAATGATGAAATGTGACATCAGTGGTGACACTCCAAGTAAGTGCTTTTTTGGGGGGAAGGTGGCTAACCCGGGACAGGGTCTGGGGTTAAAGGCTAGGGCTCATCTGGGCCCTGGTTTCTGGCAGATGTGGATCCTCTGACACACGCGGCACTGGGAGATGCCAGTGAGGTGGAGATTGATGAGCTGCAGGGCCAAAAGGAAGAAGCAGAGGAGCCAGGCTCGGAGGCTGAGAACTCTCAGGAAAAAACCCTACTACATCCCAGCTCCAGTATCATCACCACCAGTAGTAGCCCTAGCACCATCATCCACGGAGCCAGTTCTGTACGTAAACTTTTGGGGAGATCTTCCCGGAGGCCTGGGCCTCCTTTCTGATAGGACAGCTAGGATGAAGCTGTTCCCACCTTCTTAAGCTGTCCTGGGACCCAGATGGACTTTTGGCCTTAGAAGTTCTTTGGACATTGTTTCAGGGTCCTGGGATCCCATCCTGGTGTCATTTTGGTCAGAGAGAATAGAGATGTTCACAGATTGTTGCTTACATGTGTTAGGATAAGAATCTGAGAGGCCTGGGCTGACCCTGCCAATAAGAGAACACAGAACAGAATATCCGAGCTCCATTGACCACATTTTTCTTCCTGTGGCCTCTAGGAACCTGCCGACTCCGCAGAAATTGAGGACAAGGCATCCATAGGCGTCTCCAGGCCCCTCCTTGCCACGGGCCCCAGCATCGGGAAAGCGGGTGTGGACAGACGTCAGCCAGAAATTGTGGAGGGGTCAGTGAGCCGGCACCCTGTGACAGTCCGTACTTGGAGCCTCACTGCCCCAGTGTGGCTTTCCCCCTGGAGGAGGATGCTGGGGTGGCAGAGCAGAGTTACTTTCTCAGTTCAGGCTGCAAATCAGTGCCATCAGTGACTGGTGATTGAAGGACCTTCCTCCCTGGACCAAGGGTTGATTAGTCTGCTAAGCCTGAATGGTCTTTAGGTCCTGCCAACTCCAGAGAGTGGCACTTTGAGCTAGACATGGCCAAACATGTCTCCTTTTTTTAGAAGAATAAAAATCCCTCAGTGCCCTCCTGGAAATCTACCTTATTTAAATATAAAAGCAAGGGGCCAAAGAGATAGCATGGAGGAAAGGCGTTTGCTTTTCATGCAGAAGGTCGGTGGTTCGAATCCCCGGCATCCCATATGGTCCCTCAAGTCTGCCAGCAGCGATTTCTGAGCATAGAGCCAGGAATAACCCCTGAGTGTGGCTGGGTGTGACCGGAAAACCAAAATAAATAAGTAAATATAAAGCAAAGTACCCGATACCCCAGCCCTTTTATACCTGAGGCTACTCTATTCTTCCCCTCTAACCCTCCATAGTTCCTGCCTCTCCACCTCAGGCTGGGTTGGTATTACTGCTTTGGGAAAGACTAATCTGGGCTTTGAGAAAGGGTAGGAAGGAAGCACCCTCAGGTGGTCAGGCACTGTGCCACTGCCTGGGGCTCATTTATGCCACTGTGTGTTCCAGGGCACAAAAGCTGCTGCGACCCAATAGCCTCAGACTGGCCAGTGACTCTGATGCCGAGTCTGACTCCCGGGCGAGCTCACCCACCTCCACCGTCTCCAATAACAGCACCGAGGGCTTTGGCGGCATCATGTCTTTCGCCAGTAAGTGCCTTTCTTCAACACCCTCAACTCCTGTTCCCTCTCCCCTCCAGTTGAGTTTAACCACGGCAGATTCTGTGTAGAGCTGCAGAGGAAGAGATAGATTGGCAATGTCCAACTCCTGTCCAACTGGCTAGAATTATGGTGAATGTGGTATTTTCAGGTGAGATCAATTAAGGAAGGGATTGGTCTCGTGTTGTGTAAAAATACTCTGATCCTGTTTAATTTGCATATTATTTAATATTGTTTCACCTGGGGCCAGAGCGATAGCACAGCAGTAGGGCATTTGCCTTGCACACTGCTGACCTGGGATGATCCAGGGTTTGACCCCCGGCATCCCATATGGTCCCCCGAGCCTGCCAGGAGTGATTACTGAGTGCAGAGCCAGGAGTAAATATCCTTATTTTTAAAAAATAAAATTAAATTAAATAGATATATATTGTTTTACCTGCAGTGAGCAGCTTTTTTGTTTTGCTTTTGTTTGTTTTGGGGTCATACCCAGTAGCATTCGGGTTATTCCTGCTCTCCACTCAAAGGTCATTCCTGATATTGCTCAGGGAACTATAATGAGATGCCTGGGATTGAACGCAGGTCAGCCACAGGCAAATGCCTTTACCTTCTGTGCTATCACTCCGGTCCTGCTGTGAGCAGCATTTTCATAAACATTTTAATTTATTTTATTCCAAAAATAGATTTTTTTGAATCTATATGCTATTGACTTTGTGCTTAGAGATTATTTTGAGAAATGAGGTGTAGCGTTAGTTAAAGAATGAAGACAGGGGGCCAGAAAGATAGATAGCACAGCAGTAGGGAGTTTGCCTTGTACATGGCCAACCCAGGATAGACTCCAGTTTGACTGCTTGCATCCCGAGGCTGCCAGGAGTAACCCCTGAATGCCACTGGGTGTGACCCAAAAACTAGAAAAAAAAAAGAAGAAGAATGAAGACAAAGCTGGAGAGAACACAGTGGGTAGGGAGTTTGCCTTGCATGTTGCTGACTCAGATTTAATTCCTGATACTGCAGATGATTCTCTGAGTACCTCCAAGAATGATTCATGACTACAAAACCAGAGTAACCCCTGAGTGTTGCTGTATGTGGTTCCAAAACAAAATAAAATAAAAACTTAAGGGCTGGAGAGAGAGCACAGCAGAAGGCGGTTTGCCTTGTATGAGGCCGACCCTGAAGGGACCTGGTTCGATTCTTGGCACTGGGCATCCCATATGGTCCATCAGCCTGCCAGGGGCGATTTCTGAGTGCAGAGTCAGGAGTAACCCCTGAGCCCGCTGGGTGTGGCCCAGAAACTAATCAATCAATTAATTAAAAAGTATCCCTGGGCCTGGAGAGATAGCACAGTGGTGTTTGCCTTGCAACCAGCCGATCCAGGACCAAAGGTGATTGGTTCGAATCCCAGTGTCCCATATGGTCCCCCATGCCTGCCAGGAACTATTTCTGAGCAGATAGCCAGGAGTAACCCCTGAGCACCGCCGGGTGTGGCCCAAAAACAAAAAAAAAAAAAACAAAAGTATCCCCAAACAAACAAACAAACAAAATAAATAAATAAATAAAGGACTCCAGATAGGCTGAGAATCATTAAGAGCCATACTAGGGGGGCCGGAGAGATAGCATGGAGGGTAAGGCGTTTGCCTTTCATGCAGAAGGTCATCGGTTCAAATCCCGGCATCCCATATGGTCCCCCAAGCCTGCCAGGAGCGATTTCTGAGCATAGAGCCAGGAGTAACCCCTGAGCGATGCCGGGTGTGACCCATAAAACCAAAAAAAAAAAAAAAGAGCCATACTAGGGAATAGTTGTATATGATAATGGAGTTTCTCAGAGGTAGGAGGGGAAGCCTCCAATTCAGATCAGAAGTACAGTACCTGCCCACTTCCCACTTCTAGGCCAGTTCATGAGGCAGGAAGTTGTCATGGGAGGAAGTCAGAAAAAGTGGTTGTTGCTACATTTTGAGCAATCCTAGAAATGACTTCATTTGTCTCCAGTCTCGCCTTCCTCCCTCTCTCCTTTCCTCCCACCTGGGAAGCTGGGGATCAAACCCCAGTAGGTTGTGTACAAGGCAAGCGCCTTACCCACTGTACTATCACTTTGGCCTCAGACTACTCAGATTAGTTGAAGGCTCTGAGCATCTGTCTGAGATGGGGTAGGTAAAGAACATGCAGTTGTTGAAGTAAATTCTTTGATTGGTGGTTCCCCTCTCACGTTTCTCTCTCTTTCCCCTTCCAGGCAGTCTGTATCGGAACCACAGCACAAGCTTCAGCCTTTCAAACCTCGCATTGCCCACCAAAGGAGCCCGAGAAAAGACCACGCCCTTCCCTAGTCTGAAAGGTACCCCTAGCCTGCCTTTACTGTACCAAGATTCATTGGGAAGTGCTTCAGGTTTAGGGGTGCTTGTCAGGAACCTGCATAGAGAGTGACTTATTCACCTGCCTGTTGGCCCTTGGGTTGCTACCCCTGCCTTCCCCAGCTCTCGTATTTCCACATGAAACTATCTGTATGCTAAGGAGAAGGCCTTTTAGTATCATCCGGGCTGGTGGTAACTTGGGCTGATAGCTGTCCTGTGGGGACCTTTGTCAGTGCTCACTGCTGGACATGGGCATCATCTGCTGCTACTCTCACTGCTTGATCTTGGGGTAGATAGCTGACTCCCCTCACTTCCAGAGGGTGGTGGTTAAGTGCCTATATCACCAGGGCCAGATTGTTCCTTTGGCTACTTGTCCACTTAGGTCCTGTGCATGGATGAGGTGGCACTGGTTACCATCTGGGACTGGTTAAGAACCCTTTTTTGGTCATTTCTGGCAGTGTGGGTAGCTCTTCTGATGCTACCCAGGTGTTCATCTGTTTTCTCTAGATATTGTACTGAAATAATAGGGGTGGGAAGTGAGGAATAGCTCTATTTGTTTTTCAAACTGACCTTCCTTCCTGGTGATTGGAACTGTCAGGGACCTAGGGGGTTTTCTTTTTTCATCTTTTGGTTTTGGGGCCATACCTGGTGACACTCAGGGATTACTCCTGGCACTGCGCTTAAAAATTACTCCTGATAGGCTCAGAAGACCATATAGGATGCTGCGGGTCAAACCCAGATTAGCTGCTTGCAAGGCAAATGCTTTACTTGCTCTGCTATTGCTCCAGCCCTTTAGGGGGTGTTCTTATGTTCTTTTGAGGTAGTGGGGCTATTGCAGTGGGCAACTGAGCTCCAGTTGTTGGAACTCACCAACCCTATAGTGTGAACCTGACAGGCTGGGCTATGAAGGGGAAGGAAAGAGTTAGTTAGTGCCCTGGGTCGCACTTGACTCTGGTGAAGAGGAGAGAGCACTTGGAACGCTTTCACTGCATGCTGATGCTTCTGTTCATTTGCTGCTTGTCTCTCGCATTCTCTCCCTATCCTCATCTTCCCATCTCACTGCCCATGACAGCATCTGCAAGATGGGTCTCACATCACTGCACCCCAGGGGCCCTCCAGCCATTCATGCTAGATGTTTCATGAGAACCAGTGAAACCCCCTTCTGTGCATGTACCTGTCCCTTCTCTGAAGGCTCCATGTTTCATTGATCCTGCCCCTGGCTCTGAGAGTCCATGGTCTCAAGAATGGTGCACCCCAATGCCCTGGTGGCTTCCCAGTCACCTGGCTCTCAGCTCCCAAGTTGTGTGCACTGAGCTGTGGGAGAATGCTTAGATTATCTGACTTCAGCTCCATTGAGGGGTCTCGGGGTGTTGATATTGTGGTGCACCTACTAATTGTGTATTTTGTGTCCCAGTATTTGGGCTAAATACTCTAATGGAGATTGTTACTGAAGCCGGCCCCGGGAGTGGTGAAGGTGGGTCTTGCCTGTGAGCTGTGCATGATCTTTTCTCCTTAGCATCTTCCATGCCTGCCTGCAGGCTGTCCTAGAGCAAGCGGCATCACACATGATGTGCCCTGTCCTGGCCCTCCCATCCCATGACGCCCGTGTTTGCCCGAGGGGCGTTCTGCTGGTGCATGTGGCGTGGCCTGAGTCTCCATCCCCGACTCCCTCTACATCACCATAGCTGGTGCCTCCCCATATGTGTGTGGTCTCGGAGCCTCCCTCCCCGAGACCTCCTGAGTGTGGAGTATGGCTATGCAGTGCTGAGCAGACTTGGACTTCCTGACTCGAAGAGTGATTTCTCTCCTTCCTCCCCTCCTGGCCTTAGGAAACAGGAGGGCCTTAGTGGACCAGAAGTCATCTGTCATTAAGCACAGCCCAACAGTGAAGCGAGAACCCCCATCACCCCAGGGTCGTTCCAGCAATTCCAGGTAACTATAGGGCTGTTTGAAGAGATTTGGGGTGGAGGTAGCAATTCCCACCGTCACCACCCCTCCACAAGCTGTAGGGATGCTCAGCATGGGCTGAGATGGGCAGATGGGCTCTCTGTAGGGCAGAGGAAATCAGAGCTTGCCAGCACCTCCCTGGCAGTACAGCATGAGAACTAGCAGAGAATTCCTTGAGCATGCCAGGCTGCAGTGGTGGGGCACTGGGGACTTGTGCCTGCCAAGACTTGCCTTTGAATTGGGCCCACTGGGGGTGTGTGTGTAAATATCTGGTCTGGTGAAAGGGGGCACAGCAGAGGGGCTAGTGAACAGAGCTGAGGTGTGTGCCCCTGCAGCGAGAACCAGCAGTTTCTGAAGGAGGTGGTACACAGTGTGTTGGAAGGCCAGGGCGTGGGCTGGCTCAACATGAAGAAGGTTCGGCGGTTGCTGGAGAGCGAGCAGCTACGAGTCTTCGTCCTGAGCAAGCTGAGCCGCACAGTGCATTCTGACGATGGGGCCCGGCAGGACTTCATCCCAGACGTGGTCAGTGTTTGAGGCCATGGGGATAAAGGGCTTAGGGTTTGGAATCCTTGGGCCAAGGGAACATGGATATAAGGAGCAGTTTCTAAACTCTGGTCCCTGTATCACTGTCACAGGAGATCAGCCGAAAGGTGTACAAGGGGATGTTGGACCTGCTCAAATGCACAGTGCTCAGTCTGGAGCATTCCTATGCCCACGCAGGACTGGGAGGAATGGCCAGCATCTTCGGGCTCCTAGAGATTGCTCAGACCCACTACTATAGTAAAGGTAGGCTTGTGCCAGCTGGGTCTCGGGCCATGCCCCATTTCCCCCTCGGCCCCACAAGGAAATGTGACCTTTTCACTTGGGCAAATTTTCTAGGACCGTTCATCTTCCTCCTAGGCTTGGGCATGGGATTCTCTAGTGCAATTTGCATGCTGTGTCAAGTTTAGGCTCCATCTCCCTGGAGTTCTCTCTAATGTATTTTGGGGGGGAGGGGGCTATACCTGGTGGTTACCATGCCCAGCGATACATAGGAATCACTACTGGCAGTGCTCAGGGTGCTAGATATTGAACTTGGGTCAATCTCATGCAAGGCAAATGCCCTATCTTTTATACTGTCCTCCAAGCCTCTCATACTATCTTCTGTTAGTTTTTGGTTTTGAGCCACACTCGGCCGTGCTTATGGCTTACAATAGGTTCTATACTCAGAGATTACTCCTACTAGGTTGGGGAACCATATGCAATTCTGGGGTGCTGGGGATCAAACCCTTGACTCTGCCAAGAGAAGTACCCTACCTGCCATATTATCAGTCCTGCTCCCTTCTCACACTCACTTTGTTGTTGTTTTGTTGTTTTTTTGGGGTCACACCTGGTGATGCTCAGAGGTTACTCCTGGCTATGCGCTCAGAAATTGCTCTTATGGGGGGCCGGGGGATTGAACAGCTGTCTGTTTAGGCCAGCGCGCCCAAGACTTGTGCCACTACTCTGGCCCCTCACACTCACATTTGATCTTTTCTCAGAGCCAGACAAACGGAAGAGAAGTCCAACAGATAGTGCACACACGCCCACTGGCAAGGATCCTGGCCTGTCCGGGCGGGGGGATCCAAGGGTGATGGCACAGCTGAGAGTTCCCCAGCTGGGACCTCGGGCACCAAGTGCTACAGGAAGGGGTCCTAAGGAGCTGGACACCAGAAGCTTAAAGGAAGAGAATTTTGTAGCATCCATTGGTATGTCTGACCGTGTTTGGGGTGGTGAAGGGGTTCTGGCTTCCTAAGTAGCCCTCCTTCCTTCCAGTTCATCCTGAAACCCTCCTGTCTCTCGCCCATGCTTTGCTTCCTAGAGGGATAAGTCTGTGTGTGTCTCTAGAAGCTAATCTTTCTTATTCTCTCCCTTTGACTTCTATATGGCTTCCCTCACCCGAGTCTTTGTGGGAGGGGCACACATCTGTTTTTGAGGTCCCATGAGGGCTTCCTCTGAGCTGTCCACCTGGGCCTCCCTTTATTCCACCGAGATTTCTTCATACAGTGGAGAGGCTGTGCGAGCTCCTGATGCTGTAACAAAGTGTGCAGATACAGATTTGGGCCCAAAACAATCCGGGTCCCTAAAGCCAATCTCTGAATCATTGCTCTCCTCTCTTGTTGGCTTCTCTAGGATATGTCCGGAACCTCATTTCCCCAGATTCTGGTTCTTTGAGTGCAATTCCTGAAATAGCATTTCTTAACCTTCCCATACTAGAATCAAGAGTTTGCTTTGGTTTCTCTGTTCCCACTGAGGCAGAGCTTTAGTGGGTCTGAGGTTCCCTCTGTTCAATGGCCTTCCCACCAGATGTGGTGTTGTTGAGGCTATGTCATCCTCCTCTTTGCTCCAGTTCCCAGAACCATGGCATTTCTAACTGCTGCCTCTTGCATAGCAATTAGCATTCGAGGGGCTCGTTATGGAAGGCTGCCATTCTCTGGTCAGCATAAAATCATAGAGGCAGCCCATGTCTGTCTCTGTGCAATGTGATGTTCTAGAAAAAGTACTGACCTTCAAGTCTGGAGGCCTGGGGTTTTAGTCCTATGTCTGGCCCCAGTGGACCCTGTGCAAACACCTCCCCCCTTAGGTGCTATCTCTCAGCAAACTGAGGCCGTAAGACCAGGCTGATTCTAAAGTTTCTCTCTCAGAAAAAGAATGGCCGTGCTTAATCTTTTCTCTTTCAGAATCCATCAGGATTCTGTTCTTGACCCCTTCATGTTCTCTCTCACCTCTGCTAGAAGCAGTTCTCCAGATGACTGTCCAAGAAGTGGGGTCTCTTGGCAGGGAAGATGCTACTTTGGAGGGTGTGGGAGAGTTTCTGGGCAGTAACAAGGAGGGCTGCTGATTGCCTAGAGGAGAGAGGCCTCTGTCTCGTCCATGGGTTATTTGTACTTGTGCTTCCCTTTGAGGCTGCTTTGAGGTAGTGATCATAGGTCTTCCCCTGCACCTGTAACAATACCAACTGCCTCCCTCTTACGGCAGAGAGCACGTTTTGGTAGCAAGTGCTACCGATCCCCAATTTCATGATCTTGAGCCACCACCATTCTGGCACTTTTGGAATCTGCTTCCTGAGATCACCCAGTGAGAGAGCAGACACTCTTCCCACTCCCATTGTTTATGCCCATGTGAGCAGTAGACTGCACAGACTTGGGGACTGGTTTCAGGAGATGGGGAAAAAAGTATTTCATCTCTTGATTTTCACCAGCACCCCTCTTCCTGACGTGGAGATGGCTTAAAATAAAACCAAACAACTCTTGATTTGTAACCCTGTGCCTGAGACTAGATCAACTTGGGTGGGTGGATGTCCATCCCGTCCCCTTGACTTGCCTCTGACTCTCTCTGTCTTTCTTTCCCGCTTACATTGCCTCTGGGGTAGAATTGTGGAACAAGCACCAGGAGGTGAAAAGGCAAAAAGCTTTGGAAAAACCGAGTAAGGAACAAATGCCCCTTCCTGTTCCCAAGTCTCCCATACCTGCCAACTCCCCAGGCCCATTTGGGGCAGGCTTCATTTGTCAGCCCCACCCCAAATTTGCTCCTGGGGGGGTGTTTGGAATGCAAGCAGGTAGGTGGTGCTGTGTGACTGTGGGTATGTGACTTGTAGGCTGCTTCTTCCCCCACCCCCTCAGAGAAATCCAACTGTAACCAGGTGTCTCCTGAGTCAAATCCTTTTGAGCTTGGTTCTCTGTTGCCTTAGACGTGGTGGGGAGACCGTCTGTCTATTTCAGTGCCCCTCATTGGCTTATTGCTCCCTCACCCATTGGAAGGCCTGTGGGCACAGTTGGCAGAGATGGTTGCTGTCCTTCCGTGTTGAGTCTGTAGCTGCCCAACTTTCTGGTGGCTTGCCTAGGCACGCTTTCTTGCTTTCTGTCATTCTGTCCTTCTGCCATATCATTGTGGGTGGATGGGAGTGGGGAAAGGGGGTGTTTTTTTATCTCAAGTGGAGAGATGTCAGGTGGGATTTGGCACTGCCCCCCTGGATCTGTGGGTGTTTCTTTTATCTCTGTTGGGTCTTTTTCTTTCCCTTTAGCATGGGTGGATGTCCCTAAATGGTATGAGGCCCCTGTGGAGCTCCAACTTTAAGGACAATAAAATGTGGTTCATACTTTGATTTGGAGAGCTTTTTTGGAACATAAAAGGGAGACTTTTCTCAGATGAAGAAGGTGCACCCCTGGGGATCAGGCCTTATTGTCCTATTTGGTTCTTAGGCCATCTGGGGATTTCTGTTCAAGGGTGTCTTGGGGGGCTGTCCCTGAAAAGACGCTGGGATATACTAGACTGACCTGGGCCAGACTGAGCTGCTGTCCTATTCTCTGCACTAGCCTGCCCAGCCTTTACTATCCAGTAACAAAATCTTCCCCTCCTCAGGGCCCGAGGGCATCAAGCCTACCTTTGACCTTGGTGAGACGGAGGAGAAGAAATCCCAGGTCAGCGCGGACAGCGGTGTGAGCCTGACATCTGGTTCCCAGGTTTGTGATATTAGAAGACTAGAGAGCCTCTGATGGGCTTTCTCAGAATCCTCCTTCAAGTTAAACACTCAGAGTTGGAAACAGAACTTCCCATGAAAGGAGATGATAGATTAAGTATCACATATTCAAGCTCTATAACATTAGAAGTCATTTAAGATTTAGTTCTCAGGGTCAGAGAGATAGTACAATGTGACCTTGCACACAGCTGACCTGGGTTTGATATCTGCCACCCTGTATATTCCTTCTGAGCCTGGCAGGAGTGATCTCTGACTGCAGAGCCAAGAGTAAGCCTTGAGTACCACATGGTGTGACCACCAAAAATTTACTCTTGTGACTTGGGGAGGTATTTACCTGCAGTACTATTTAAATTTTATGTACAGAGAAGGATCACAGATGGGGCTAAGCATTAGTATTCTTGCTTTGCAATTTATGAAACCTTGGGTTCGGTTACATGCACTGTAAAGAAAAAAATATATAGAAAGGGCTGGGAGGAAATTATTTTAAATTTGATTGATTTTGGTCAGACAATGTTCCAACACCCATCCCTTCATCAGTGTTCGTTTTCCACCATCAGTTTCCCCAATTTCCCTCCTATTTCTTCCCCCTGCCCTCTAGCCTGCCTCTATGGCAGATTCTCTCTCTCTTTCTCTCTCTCTCTCTCTCTCTCTTTTCCTTTTAGGCACTGTGGTTTGTAGTACTATTACTGAAAGACTGTCATGCTTATCACTTTACTGTGAGGAAATATTTTAAAGTCTTCATTATAGATTGAAGGTTTCTTCATTTTTCATGAATTTTTCTATAGTGAGCTTGTATTTCTCAATTGCTTATTTTTTTCTTATTATATAAGTCATGTCTATGTTTATTCAGGAGTAAATAAAAAACTTTTTTGGTTTGGGAGCATAATGCTCAGAAGCTACTCCTGGCACTGTGCTTTGGAGTCACTCCCCTTAGTGCTGGGGAACCTTGTGGTATCAGAAAGCAAATTTGGGGCTTCACATAAGCCAGGCAGGAGCTCCACTCCTTTGAGCCATTTTCCCAGCCCATGAGATAGATTGCTTTCTAATGATGTGTCTTGAGATGGTAAGAAGGTGTGGGCTGCGGGGAAGAAAAAAGGGAGACTGGGGCTGGAGAGGTGGCGCTAGAGGTAAGGCATCTGCCTTGCAAGCGCTAGCTTAGGATAGACCATGGTTCAATCCCCCAGCATCCCATATGGTCCCCCCAAGCCAGGGGTGATTTCTGAGTGCATAGCCAGGGTAGTCCCTGAGCGTCAAACAGGTGTGCTCCCCCCCGCAAAAAAAAAAAAAAAAAAAGGGAGACTGGGAGGAGTTGGCCCTTCCTGACCCACTGTCTCTGCTTTCAGAGGACCGATCCTGACTCCATCATTGGCGTGAGTCCAGCTGTTATGATCCGAAGCTCCAGCCAGGATTCTGAAGTTAGCACCGTGGTAGGGGAACACCACACTGGCATCCGGGTGGGAAGGGATCTTTGGAACCTGGGGCTGCTTTTTTCCTTGAAGGCTGTTCTTAGTCTCAGATCGTCTTGGCTCTCCTGGCATGGAGAAATGTGTAGGTGTGGTAGGTATCCGTGTGCAGGATCAGACCCTGAACTTGCACTAGAACTTCTCATCTTGTATAGAAGGTACTTTGAGACTCTCTGGCTAACATGCCTTTGAAATTCTCTTATTTTTATTTGTGCACAGCAGCATATTGCCTTTACCATCTTGGCATTTCTGGGGCCTTCACTGTGTAAGTCATTGAGAACTTTTTTTTTTCTTTTGGCAGGTGAGTAACAGTTCTGGAGAAACCCTGGGAGCGGACAGTGACCTGAGCAGCAATGCAGGGGATGGCCCGGGTGCTGAGGGCAGCGCCCACTTAGCAGGCTCTCGGGGCACTTTGTCTGACAGTGAGATTGAGACCAACTCTGCCACCAGCGCCATCTTTGTAAGCTTTGATTGCCCACCAGGGAGGAGGCCAACTCTTCTGGGTGGGTCTGGGTTAGAAAAAAAAAGAAAGGTTAGGAGAGAGGTAGTTATAAGGGAAAGAGTAAGTATGTAATGAATTTTAGAAGGAATTTTTTATTTTGTTTTGGGGCTACACCCAGCAATGCTCAGGGGTTACTCCTGGCTCTATATTCAGGAATTATGCCTGGCAGTGATAGAGAAACCATATGGGATGCCAGGAATTAAGCCCAGCATGTGCAAGGCAAATGCCTACACACTGTACTGTTACTCTAGCTTCCAGATAAAAAGTTTCTTATGGCTACATTTAGTCACATAATTTCTTGATCTCAGGCTTCTAAAAAGAGTTCTGTCTAGATTCAGTGATGAATAAGGCTCCCAACCCATTTATTTATTTTTAAATTATTTACGAAGTATTTTATTGTATGCTACTGTATATAAAATAATTATATTTGGGAAACAGAAATTCATGAAAATTCAGAGAAGTAGATTAAGCTATGACTTGACAGTATTCTGACACATATTACAGGTAAGTTTTTAGATAGGTGTTTGAATTTAATTCTGTTGAATATTCACTGGTTCGTGAACAGTGGTTTAGAAAACCTTCCAAAGATTTAAACTTTCTGGGGTCTGAAGGGATTAATAGTACCTAAAGACACTCCAGCCAACAAAGGGTCTTGTTGAGCATTCTGCAGACAGAACTGTTTCAAATCTGCAGCAGCCTGGGAAACCTTCACGTGGTTGAGCCCAACCGGAGCTGCTGAACCCCTTTTTTCATACACTGGAGGAACCAGACATAGTGCATACGAGAGCTGGGCCGAAGTGTCGGTCCTCGAAAAGTTAGGTCTAGTTGGTTGGGTGTCGGTGGGACAATCTCCCAACCCATTTAGATAAGGACTTAAGACTCTTTGTAGCCATAACCCCTCTTTATTTGTATTTACTTATTTTTGTGGTGCTGGGGATGGAGCCCAGGGAGGGCCTCAGTCATGCAAGACCAATGCTCCCACACTGAGTCCCATCCCATCCCGCCATGTTTCACTGAGACCATGAGACAAGGTGCCATTTGCAGTCCACATTTTAGTTCCAGCTTACCTGTTCCTAGAGCCTGTCCAGTTCTGTTCTCATCTCCACTATTAAGTACTTTGAAACAGCATTTCTTTCTAGTGTGTTCCCAATGTTACTTAAAGTTTTCATTCTTCAGTAAATGTCAAATATGTGATTTACTAAGAGCCAGATTTTGCCCTCAGATAGATAGCTGGGCGTCATAGGCATGTTTCCTCATTCTCTGGAAGTGAGAGTTTTGCTTTAACTTCTGTCCCAGAGGTTACTTTTGGCAATGCACTCAGGAATCATTTCTGGTGGTGAGTGAGGTCCTAGGTCCTAGGTCCTAGGTACTAGTATAAGGTACTAGGTCAGACCTAGGATGTTGGGGGAAACAGTGCTCTACCAGTTGTACTTTTATGCAAGCCATAAACTCAGTTTCTTAGATGATCCTTCCCAGGGCCTTCTGTTTATGTTTCTAACCAGTAGGTGATATCTCAGCATGGAGGAAGGGGAGATAATCTAGTCTGAAAAGCCGAAGAAGTGAACTGGTCCTAGCTCCCTAAGTCTAACAGGCCATTTTCCAAAATGCACTTGGATCCTTCGGTTGTGTGGAGAAACATTGCGACCAGAAATGCAGCCTTCCCAGGCCTCTTTCTGGGGCATCTGACTATTCTCAGTGGCCAAGAACTCTGCCCGGTTGATTTGCTGAGAGCAAGTACTCAGCTTCTTAGATTGAAAAAGGCATATTGAGAAATACATCCCATTAAATCAGTGTGGTTCACTGAGCAAAGGATTGGCTTGTGAACCAGGAGGTTGGCATTTCAACACACTAATTAGAACTCACCTGATAACCTTTGATCAGTGGCTTCTCTGTTGTGCTTTTCCATGTGTTAGCAAACTGGCTTGAAACCTACCTCTTCCCTAGTTGAAAACCTTTTATCTATTTTTTGTTTTGTTTTGTTTTGGGGCCACACCTACCAGTACTCAGGGCTTCACTACTGACTTTTTGCTCAGGGATCACTCCTGTTGGGCTTTGGGGTACTGAGGATTGAACCCAGGTCAGCCATTTACAAGGCAAGCACCTTACTTCCTAAAGTATGCCTGGTCCTATTATAATTTTTAAATTTTAGGTTTTTTTTTTTTTTTTTTTGGGGGGGGGACCACATCTGACTGTGCTCAGGGCTTTCTCCTGGTCTGAACTCAGGGGATACTTCTGGCAATACTTGGGACCATATAGGGTGCCAGGGATTGAATCCATTTTAGGCACGTTCAGGGTAAGCTCCTTCCTCACTATAATATCTCTCTGCATCCAAAATCTTTTTTTTTTTTTTTTTTGGAAAGAAGTTTGGGCCATACCTGAGCTCTTGGTGGTACTTGGGAGGGCATATTTAGTACTGTGTATCAAACTGGGATTGGTTGTATGCAAGGCATAGTGCCATGGATTGAATCTAGATCGGCTGCATATAAGACAAATGCCCTATATCTCTGGTTACATCAGTTACACTTTTTTTTTGTTGTTGTTTGTTTTGTTTTGTTTTGTTTTTTTGGGTCACACCTGGCAGAGCTCAGGGGTTACTCCTGGCTCTATGCTCAGAAATCGCTCCTGGCAAGCTCGGGGGACCATATGGGATGCCGGGATTCAAACCGCCATCCTTCTGCATGCAAGGCAAATGCCCTATCTCCATGCTATCCCTCCGGGCCCCATCAGTTATACTTCTAAGGAGCAGCTATATTTCTGTTTTGTTTTGTTTTTTTTTGGGGGGGGGCATACTGGCAGAGCTCAGAGGTTACTGGGCTTAGGAATCACTTCAGCAGTCACAAAAGACAATATGGAATTCCAGGGATCAAACTCAGGTCATCTGGGTGCAAGGCAAGTGACCTACCTGCTGGACTAATGCTCCAGGAGAGCAGCTGTTTCTAAGACATGGTAGGATAGAATAAATTAGTACTTTTCAAAATATGATTTACTGTTAAATGCTTTCTGTATATCGTCACATTTAAATCTTGTCAGAGTGTTCTTAAGGAGGCATTGCAGCCTTTTGCAGTTGAGGAAAATGGCTCTCAGAGAATCCAAGTTTTGTGTCTGAGATCACGTAGTAAGAGGCAGCGGTCTGAACCTTATCAATCTGACTTCAAACCCATTTGCGCATTTGGAATATGGCTCAGTGGTTGAGTGCTTGTCTTGCATGGGTGAGGACTGGGGCAGGGAGGGAGAAGAATGAACAAAACAAAATAAAGTGAGAACTTGCTTGGTATCTTCATCTTTGGAAGACTCTTAATAGAAACACAAGGTAAAGGAATCAAAAAAGTCAAAAAGAAAAACTTCCCTGCTCTTAACAGGAAGGCAAGATTATCACCCTGGATTTTTGTCAAATCCTTGGGGCAAGCAGAGTCATATAAGCAGGGCTCTTGGAACACTGACTTCTAAGAGATGGTACCAACTCTGAGAGCCCTTTCAAGAGCTGCTTGCTTTATTTTGCCCCTGCTCGTGGCTCTTCAGACAGCTTACCTTTTACTTCTTCTCTGTAGGGTAAAGCCCACAACTTGAAGCCAGGTGTCCAGGAGAAGCTGGGAGGCAGCCCAGTACGCTCCTCTGAAGATGTCAGCCAGCGTGTCTACCTCTATGAGGGCCTTCTGGGTGAGAGCAGATGGGACTAAAGCTGAGCTCGCTGGGGAGGATGGGGGGCTTGCACTGCTGCTCTCTACACTGATGTCCAAGTGCTTTTTCATAGCTTTTTCATGGGCTAGGGGACATCACAGGGCCAGAAAAAGCAGGGGGTTAAAAGCAAGAGACTAGTCTTTGGTATTAATCAACAGCTTCTATCTTTCTGTCTTCCTTTCTTTCCTTTCTTGCCACCATGGTCCTTCCTGCCCCCAAATTGGCAGGAAGGGATAAAGGATCGATGTGGGACCAGTTAGAGGATGCTGCTATGGAGACCTTTTCTATAAGTAACCACCTTTCTGTGTGCTGTGTTCCTCCTCCTCTGTGGGACTGGGCTGTGCCTCACTTGGAGGCAATTGGGGCTCTGGGGTGGAATGATAGTATTTCCTTTGTCTTAGAACTTGTAATGGCTCCTTTTTACTTGAATTTAGTCTTGATTTTTGTTTGATAGCTCTATTATTATTATTATTATTATTATTATTATTATTATTAAGTTTTGGATCATACTTGACAGTGCTTAGAACTTACTACTTCTCTCTTGGTGTTTGGGGGACTCTGTGTGGTACTGGTGATTGTATTGGGGCCTGCTGCATGCAAAGCATTTGCTCCAGCCCTGTATTTTTTTTTTTTATGTTAAATCAACCCCTAAAACAATCTCTGTTCCTCATAGGCAAAGAACGTTCTACTCTCTGGGATCAAATGCAGTTCTGGGAAGATGCATTTCTAGATGCTGTGATGGTGGAGAGAGAAGGGATGGGCATGGACCAGGGGCCCCAGGAAATGATCGACAGGTACAAGATCTAGGAAACCTAGAGAATAATGCAGAGTTAACCTCTTCCCAGTGGTTTCCCCTTCTGAGAGCTCACTTGTCCTACTTAGGTACCTGTCCCTGGGAGAACATGACCGGAAGCGTCTAGAGGATGATGAGGACCGCTTACTGGCCACACTGTTGCACAACCTCATTTCTTACATGCTGCTGATGAAGGTAGAGTTGGTTTTGCCTCTGCCTGATTGGTGCCAGTGCTAGGTGGGGAGGCTTCTTCCCATCACCTCTGCAGCTTGCACATGCTCTGTTGATTGGAAGTCACTAAGACATTGCCCTGTTTGTTTTGTTTTGTTTCTCTTTGGGCTATATTTTGATGCTCAGGGTACTCCTGGCTTAGTGCTCAACGTTTGCTTCTGCAGTACTGAGCACCTGCAGTGCTAGAGATTGAATTTAGGCCTCCTATGTGCAAAACATGAGCCCTAGGGTGAGTTGTATTTCTTCCCAGCCCTATGGTACAGGTGACTGATGATTTCATACCCTTTTTTTTGTTTGGTAACACCTAATACTCTAGGGCTACTCTTGGTGGTGCTAAGAACCGTGCCATGCCAGGGGTCCAATCCAGGGTTTCCACGTGACATGCAGCCCATTAAGCTATTTCCCTGGCCTCCATACTATTTATTATTTATAGATTTACTTAATCATTTATTTTGAGGATTTTGTCCATACCTGGTTCTGTGCTTAGGAATGACCACTGGCAATGCGTGAAGGATAAGGCAAGTGCCTTGTCTCTTGTTCTATCTCTCCAGCCCCATACCATTGATCTATTTTGAATTTTGTTGTTGTTGTTGTTTTGGTTTTGGGTTATACCCAGCAGCGCTCAGGGGTTCCTCCTGACTCCATGCTCAGAAATTGCTCCTGGCAGGCTCAGGGGACCATATGGGATGCCAGGATTCGAACCAATGACCTTCTGCACGAAAGGCTAACACCTTACCTCCATGCTATCTCTCCAGCCCCTCTATTTTGAATTTTAATTAACTTTGTTGAATAGTTGCAGGATGCTAGTAGGTCTCCCTCCAAATGCAATTAGGACAACTTTTAGAGGGGCCTTCCTGGAGTTTCTTAGGAGCTCACGGGGTGGGGAGCAATCCATGATTCTCAGCCAACTGAACTAGCAGTTCAGTACTAGGACTGAGAATGTGATGCTGCTGGTGGCACACGAGCTTTCCAGAGACATATCCAGTGATGCTTAAAAACCTCCAGGTGGCAGACAATGATACTCAGTGGTGCTGAGATTCAAATCCAGTTCTGATGCATGCTAGGCATGTGTTCTAACTGCTATACTGTCTCTCTGGTTTCTAAAACAAAATATATTTTGGATTTTGGGCAACACCTGGTGCCCACACCTAGCAGCGCTCAAGGATTAGTCCTGGCTCTGCACTCAGAAATCGCTGGGAGCTGGAGAGATAGCATGGAGGTAAGGCATTTATTTGCCTTGCATGAAGGACAGTGGTTTGAATCCTGGCATCCCATATGGTCCCCTGAGCCTGCCAGGAGCAATTTCTGAGCATAGAGCCAGGAGTAACCCCTGAGCGCTGCCAGGTGTGATCCCCCAAAAAAACCAAACAAACAAACAAAAAAAAGAAATTGCTCCTTGCAGGCTCGGGAGACCAATGGGATGCCAAGGATCAAACTCAAGTCCATCCCAGGTCATTCGCATGCAAGCAAACATCCTGCCACTGTGCTATCACTCTGGCCCCAAAACAATTTTTTTTTTAATTTCACTAATTTTTTGTTGCTTTTGGGGGAGCCACAGCCAGCCTTGCTGAGGGGTTACTCCTGGCTCTGCACTTAGAAATTACTCCTGGATGTCTCTGGAGACCATATTGGATGTTGGGGAAGGACCTGAGTTAGCCGCATGCCAGGCAAACATCTACCTATGCTATCGCATCAGCCCCCCTAAAACAATTTTTAAATTATTTGTTAATAGTAGTTCTGAAACCATGGATTTAGAGATGTAGAAAAATCACTTCTTAGCAGATACCAGAATATGGCATCATTAAAAAGAGTTACTTATTAACCTAGTGTTGGCAGTGCTGGTGTGATTTGGTTGCATTTGGTTTTTATGTTCAGGAAGCATTGTTTCACCAGATAGATGCCTACCCAGAGAGAGAGAGACAGGGCTTTGTTTGGTGGGGAGGAGAGTTGTTAGGAGGCCTAGCTTCTGCTCCTCTCCCAGCCTTTTTGGTATGAAGGAGTTTTTGATGACCTGGGTTACCCTTGAGGCCTGCTAAGTTAGTTGTGTTTTCTTTTGTAAGGTTCTATCTACTCAGTGGACCTTCTGTATTAGTTGGATCTGGCTAGAAAAGGGAATATCCCTTAACATTGGGAAGTTGTCTCCACTCCATCTGAGTGCAGTTTCTGAACTGAGCTCAGAGCAGCCCTGGGTGGTCATATTCATGTCCAGTGGAGCCAGAGCTGCACTGAACTGTGGAAATCACCCTGGAGCAGAGCCAGACCTTTTCTTCCCAGCCTGTTAGTAGGATGCACATTCTCATATTCTCCCTCCTTCCTTCAGAAGTGCCCTTCTGTCTCGAGTGGAAGAGAGCAGAGTCCTCAACAGCTCCTGTTTGTGCTTTCCAGGTGAACAAAAATGACATCAGGAAGAAGGTGCGGCGCCTGATGGGAAAGTCACACATTGGGCTTGTGTACAGCCAGCAAATCAATGAAGTGCTTGACCAACTGACTGACCTGGTAAGCCTTTCACGGCTGTCCTGGGAGCCTTTTCTGCATTTCAGTCTTCCACTATGGAACTTTAGTCCTAAGACACAGACTTTTCCCTGTTGGCCATTTCTGCATATTTTTAGATCCCCCAGTTTTGAGCATAGGCATATGATTCTGAGGCTTCCGTTCTTCTGTTCAGGGATAGGATATGCTCAGGTAGAACCATTGTAGCCTAGCATTTCCATGTGGGACCTGTACATCCCTGAGGGCCCACCAGGTGAGAGTTGCTCTTGTGATACTTAGATGTTGAATGTTGTGTCCTTTTTTTGTGGAGGGTCACACCTGGCGGCACTCAGTGGTTACTCTTGGCTCTGTGCTCAGAAATCACTCCTGGCTCGAGAACCATTTGGAATGCTGGGGATCAAACCTGTGTCCATCTTGAATCAGTGTGTGCAAGGCAAATGCCCTACCACTGTGCTATCTCTCTGGCCCCAGATGTTGTTTCCTTTTTATTGACATTGACATTGGCACTGCTAGGATAGAATCAGAGGTGGGCACACCCCAGATACCTAATGTGGGGGAAGACATCAGTGCCTGTCCCCACTGGTCCTTTGTGCTATATCTCTTAGTTTAATTCAGAGAGATAATACATTGAAGGATGTCCTACTGGAAGCAATTAAAATCATGAATTTGTTTGCATCTTAGTAGCAGTCTGTACATCTTTCCAAAATTCTGGTTGATAGCAAAGAGATGTGTCTAATACATTTCTGCTACATACCAAAGTGTGATTGATTTAAGAAGGAACAGTCAATGACATTTTGAGTTTCTGGGTGAACTAATTTCTGGATCCCTTTGTGAATGGGATCTAAGTTTTTTGTTGTTTTTTTTTTTTTTTGGTTTTTGGGCCACACCCAGCGGTGCTCAGGAGTTACTCCTGGCTGTCTGCTCAGAAATAGCTCCTGGCAGGCACGGGGGACCATATGGGACACCGGGATTCGAACCAACCACCTTTGGTCCTGGATCGGCTGCTTGCAAGGCAAACGCCATTGTGCTATCTCTCCGGGCCCTCTTAAGTTTTTCTTGACACAACTGCCAACAATTATGGAAATTCAGGGGTGGGTATTTGAGAAATGTTTCTCTAAAATTTATAAAGCAAGCCTATTATTTTAAGGAAAACAGCTGGTAGCATTTGTTGCCAATGATGAGATTCAAATGAAAATGAGAATTTGGGAGAACTTTTGAGCTTGGAAAGTACTCAATACTTACAAATGTTTCAATTAAGTACTTGGAAATTTTTATAGGACTAGAGAGACAAGAGGGATCAAGGTGCTTGCCTTTGCATGTGGCGAACAATGGTTCAATTCTCAGCACCTTGGGCGGGTCCCTTCAGAAGAGATCTCTGAGAACGGTGCCAGGAGTAAGCCTAGAGCATCTAGAAGCCAAAAAAGGAAAAACTTTTCTTTTTCTTTTTACTTTTTTTTTTTTTTGAATAAACCCGGCAGCAGTCAGGTTATTCCTGGTTCTGCACTCAGAAATCACTCCTAGCAGGCTCAGGGGACCATATGGGATGCCGAGGATTGAACCTGGATTCATCCCGAGTCGGCCACATACAAGGCAAACGTCCTACTGCTGTGCTATCACTTCGGCTCCAAGGGAAAACTTTTCTTTTCTTTTTTTTTTTTTTGGTTTTTGGGCCACACCCTGTGACGCTCAGGGGTTACTCCTGGCTATGCGCTCAGAGGTTGCTCCTGGCTTCTTGGGGGACCATATGGGACGCCGGGGGATCAAACCGCAGTCCGTCCTAGGCTAGCGCAGGCAAGGCAGGCACCTTACCTCCAGCGCCACCGCCCGGCCCCCGGGAAAACTTTTCTTTTTTTTTTTTTTTTTTGGTTTTTGGGCCACACCCTGTGACGCTCAGGGTTACTCCTGGCTATGCGCTCAGAAGTTGCTCCTGGCTTCTTGGGGGACCATATGGGACGCCGGGGGATCGAACCGCGGTCCGTCCTAGGCTAGCGCAGGCAAGGCAGGCACCTTACCTCCAGCGCCACCGCCCGGCCCCGGGAAAACTTTTCTAATGAGATTGATGATAGTAATGAATAAGAATTCATGTTTAGGGTGGGGGTGGAGGAGATGAGGGCCTCCTAAGTGGTGCTCAGGAGGCCAGGAACCCCACTGGTGACTCTTGGCAAAGTAGGCTAGTGGTTCAGCTTGAGGTTCTGTTATGCTGGAATTTCCTCGGCCAATTCAGTGGTGCTTAGGGACTTTCAGGGCCGTCCACTTATGATGCTGTGTGATCAGATGTGGTGCCCAGAGATTAAACTAGAGTCAGCTGCATGCAACGCATGTAATTTAAACTCTGTACTATCATTGCAACCTAGAATGTGATATTTGCTGCTGTGTAACAAAAGTAATAGTTTTGTTACTTTTTCTGTTACAAAAGTAATGGAGAAATATATCTCTTCCAGATACATACATATCTGCTGTTTTTTTTTTTTTTTTTGGGGGGGGGGGGAGGTCACACCTGGTGACGCTCAGGTGTTACTTCTGCTATGCGCTTAGAAATTGCTCCTGGCTTGGGGGACCATATGGGACATGGGTGATTGAACCAAGGCCCATCCTGGGTCAGCTGCTTGCAAGGCAAACACCCTACCACTATGCTATTGTTCTGGCCCCAGTGCCTTTTTTTTTTTTTAACTTTTGTTACACAAACTTTATTTTTTTTTTAATATTTTGCTGTATCAATGTTTGAGGGAGTTGCAAAACTCAGTAGACCAACATTTTACAAGTGACCCATGTGAGAGTAAAAATTATCCCAGTGTAGGTAAAAGATCTAAGGTGGGGAGGTGAGGAGGAAGCTCTTTGGTTGTGTGCCTGCTCTGCAGACTTAAGGCTGTAAGTTCCCTCCTCAGTTCCACTCCAGATGCCAACGATGATCCTGGTAACACTGCCATCTGTGATCCAGGCACCAAAAATCACCAAAGTGATTTTTAGCACACTGCAACCAAGTGTGTGCAAGCACCAAAACTTAGATGCAATCCCTTAGTCAGAGAGATTGTATAGGGGTGGGGCACTTGCCTTGCATCCTGAGCACTGTCCAGAATGATTCCCTGAGCATAGAGCCAAGAGTAGTAAGCCCTGAGCACCTCTGGGTGTGGCCTCAAAACAAAAATGCTGACACCACCAATTAAAAATGTGCAGCCCGGGGCTCGAGAGATAGCATGGAGGTAGGGCGTTTGTCTTGCATACAGGACAGTGATTCAAATCCCGGCATCCCATAATGTTTCTCAAGCCTGCCAGGAGCGATTTCTGAGCGTAGAGCCAGGAGGAACCCCTGAGCACCACCAGGTGTAACCCCCCAAAAATGTGCAGCCCCTGGTACATACCATAGTCAAGTGCATGTGACCCCCAGCCAGGGCAGCAATAAACAAAGAAGAAAGGGAGAAAATGAAGAAAGCAAATAAAAGTTTTTTAATATAAGGTGGGGTCCAGGGTTGTGGTCTAGTGGCCGAGTGCCTGCCTTACTGACATGGTTTTGATCGTTGGCACCACCTCACCTGCCAAGTGAGATCCAACAGGCACTGCCATTGTGGGAGGCCTAGTGCGACGATAAAAGTGTGATCTCTGGGGCTGGAGAGATAGCATGGAGATTTGGCATTCGCCTTGCATGCAGAAGGTTGGTGGTTCAAATCCCAGCATCCCATATGGTCCCCCGAGCCTGCCAGGAGCAATTTCTGAGTATAGAGCCAGGAGTAACCCCTGAGCACTGCTGGGTGTGACTCAAAAACCAAAAAAAAAAAAAAGTATGATCTCTGGGGCAGGAGCACAGTGTGACATTCTTCAGCCAAATGTTGGACCCTTAATCATTATGGCCAAAGGGGAGGGGGGCAAACAAAGGTAACAAATTACAAAATGTTAATTGATGTGTTAATTAATGATGATGTTAATTAATTCCACAGTGCAACTGATTTTACTGTTTTGAGGCCAGAGGAGAGTATCTATATTCTGGTAGAGGCTATTGAAATATTTCTCTCTTCTAGATACATATCTGTGGTACCGGATATTCATCACATACTTCCACCAAAGCAGAGATCACAGATTGAATGCAGAATCAGATAAAGAAATCTAGTAGCTACTTTTAAACTTTTTGTTTTTTTTTTTGTTTTGTTTTTGGGCCACACCCGGTGACGCTCAGGGGTTACTCCTGGCTATGCGCTCAGAAGTCGCTCCTGGCTTGGGGGACCATATGGGACACCGGGGGATCGAACCACGGTCCGTCCTAGGCTAGCGCAGGCAAGGCAGGCACCTTACCTCTAGCGCCACCGCCCGGCCCCTCTTTTAAACTTTTTAATTAAGTCAACACTAAGGATTTAACAAAAATCTTAAACTTTTCTGCTCTTCTGTTTTTTTTTTTCTATTTTGTTTTTGTTTGGGGAAATTTATTTTACAAAAAGAGTTATATTACCATATACCTGGCAATATTCTAAAGGTCATGTGATACTGGTAAAGCTAGGTTGGTGTCCGCCGGGCATGTACCTTAACCTCTGTAACCATCTCCCTAGTAACAGGGTTGTCAGTAACTTTTTTTATTTGTTTTGATACCACACTTAGTGGTTCTTAGAGCTTGCTCCTAATCTGTGTTCAGGAATCATTTCTGGTAGAGATTGGGGGAACCATATGTGGTACCAGGATTGAACCCTGGTCAGCCATGTGCAAGGCAAGCTCCTTACCTCTTAACTGTTGTCTATCAATAATTTTGATTTATTTTAGTTTGGGGGCTCAATATGTCAGTGCTCAAGACTTACTCCTGGCTCTGTGCTCAGGGATCACTTCGGCCAAAGCTCAGGAGACCAGATGGGGTGCTAAGGATTGAACCCAGAGAAACTAAATGCAAGGTAGCTCCCTACCTACTGTACTATCTTGCAGTTCCTATCACAACCACTTGAGTCACTTTTTTTGGTTTGTTTGTTTTTGGTTTTTGAGCCACACCTGGTGGCACTTGGGTTACTCTTGGCTCTGTGCTCAGAAATTATTCCTGACAGGCTCAGGGGACAATATGGGATGCTGTGGATAGAACCCTGGTTGGCTCTAGCCCTTGAGTCACACTTTTTTTTAATTTTTCATTTTTAATTATGAGAACAAAGATGCAAAGAAAGAAGACAAGGTAAAGTTACAGTGGAAGGACAATTACCCATAACATAATTCTCAGAAGAAGTCCCCTTGCTGATATCTTAACTTTGAACTTTCAGCCAAAGAACATTAAGATAAATAAAACAGAATCCATGTACAATTACTTTGTTCCTCAAGTCCCCAGATTGTAACACATTATAATATTTCTTAACAGCACACAAGGCAATCCAAAGCCATAAAACTTACGTACCTCCTTAAACATTAGAGGCATAGTATTTTTTACATTTCCATGTACATGCATATTAGCTTAAGTTAACCTCAAATTTTAAGTGGGTTTTTTTTTTTAAGGATTAGAGTCAAAGGAGCACAATAAAAACGGTGTTAGAGTGGCAATTGTTTTCATAGGCCCACCAAAATATGAGGGGCATGGAAAGGAATAACCTTGGCCTAAATACAAAGAGACCCTACCCCTGAAGTTTCCTGGCATAGACCAACTCTAGGCTCCAGGCAAGTTAGATCGTCCATTGAGTCACTTTTTTTTTTTTTTTTTTTTGGTTTTTGGGCCACACCCGGCGGTACTCAGGGGTTACTCCTGGCTGTCTGCTCAGATATAGCTCCTGGCAGGCACGAGGGACCATATGGGACACCGGGATTCGAACCAACCACCTTTGGTCCTGGATCGGCTGCTTGCAAGGCAAACGCCGCTGTGCTATCTCTCCGGGCCCTGAGTCACATTTTTAAGAAGTATAGGATGCTATAGATCAAAATGTTGGGGGACTGAGGATGTGACTCCAGTGGTTGAATATATCTCCAGATTTGCATGTGCAGGATTCTGGGTTTGGACCCTATCAGTTCCTAAGAACTGCTTGGTGTGGTTCCACTAGTCTTTTTTTTTTTAATTAAATGAATAATTGAGGGGCCGGAGAGATAGCATGGAGGTAAGGCATTTGCCTTGCATGCAGAAGGTCGGTTGTTCGAATCCCGGCATCCCATATGGTCCCCTGAGCATGCCAGGAGCTATTTCTTTTTTTTTTATGTGTGTGGTTTTTGGGTCACACCCGGCAGTGCTCAGGGGTTACTCCTGGCTCCAAGCTCAGAAATTGCTCCTGGCAGGCACGGGGGACCATATGGGATGCCGGGATTCTAACCGATGACCTTCTGCATGAAAGGCAAACGCCTTACCTCCATGCTATTTCTCCGGCCCCGCCAGGAGCTATTTCTGAGCATACAGCCAGGAGTAACCTCTGAGCACTGTGGGTGTGACCCAAAAACCAAAAATAAATAAATGAATGAATAAATGAATAATTGAATCACCGTGAAACACACAGTGACAAAGTAGTTAATGATTGAATTTTAGTCATACTATGTACAACACCCATCCCTTCCCTTCATCAGTGTACATTTCCCACCACCACCAGTGTCCCCAGTTTCCCTCACTCCCCGCCTCTCTTCCCCCATTTGTCTCTATGACAGACATTTTTCTTCTCTCACTTCCTTTTTTTCTTTTAGACATTGCCACCTCAACCTTTTAAACTTTAAACTCTGAAAATACTTCCATTGGCAGCAGGTGATAATGCTAAGGAAACTGATACCAATTTGATTGCTGAATGTAGGGTTCTTGGCTCCAGGCACACTCTAGGAAACAAATGTACATGTGTCCCTCAGTGACTTCTCTTTTCTCAGAATGGACGTGATCTCTCTATCCGGTCCAGTGGCAGCCGGCACATGAAGAAACAGACATTCGTGGTACATGCAGGGACAGACACAAACGGAGACATCTTTTTCATGGAGGTAGGTATCTGTTTAGGTGAGGGGCCCAAAAGAACATTTGCAAGCCAGAAGGATGTTCCAGAATTGATGCCAGACTATTTTATCATTTTTCTCATTCAATATTATGATTCACTTTCAATTAAATTATCAGTCCCTTTTGAAAGTGGTAGAAAAGATAATTTCCCATTATGTACATAGATGTGTGTGTATTTATATGTATGTGTTTGTATACCTACATGCACTAAGCAAATTCACAGTGTTTGTTTGTTTTTTTCTGTTTTTGGGCCACACCTGTCAGTGCTCAAGGATTACTCCTGGCTCTGTGCTCAGAAATCACTCCTGGTAGGCTAAGGGGACTATATAGGATGCTGGGGATTGAACCTAGGACAGCAAGGTACAAGGCAAGCACCCTACCCTCTTTGCTATCTCTCTGGCCCCCTCATAGTTTTTTTTTTGTTTGTTTTTGGGCCACACCCGGTGACGCTCAGGGGTTACTCCTGTCTATGCGCTCAGAAGTCGCTCCTGACTTGGGGGACCATATGGGACGCCGGGGGATCAAACCGCGGTCCGTCCTAGGCTAGTGCTGGCAAGGCAGACACCTTACCTCTAGCGCCACCACGCCAGCCCCCCCTTCATAGTTTTATTACACTTAAGTTGAGCCTAAAAACAAACAAAATGTTTTTAATTCTTTTTACTATTATATAATATTCCACCATGTGACTATACCCTTATTTATGTAACCAGTCAGTTGTATATGTATCCTTGTTTTTTTTTTAATCAGTATGTACTGTCTGTAATGGTGTAAGTGTGATTACCTGCTTCAATTTATATATGTACAAGTATATCTAAAGATTCTCAGAAGTGGGATTGCTGAATCAAAGAGAATATATGCTTTCATGATTTTGGTTGCTGACTCTGACACTTCTCTCTTTATTTTTTTTTGTTTTGGGGCCACACCTGGCAGCATTCAAAGGTTACTCCTGGCTCTGTGCCCAGATATCGGTCCTGGCAGTCTTGGGGGACCATATGGGATGCCAGGAATCGAATCCGGGTCTGTGCAAGGCAAATGCCCCACCAGTGTACTATCTCTCCAGCCCCCACTTCTCTTAACATAATTGTTACCCTCCCATTTAACTCTTTTCGGGGACCATTTGGGGTGCCAAGGATTGAGCTTGGTTAGCTACATGCAAGGCAGGTATCTTACCCAATTGGTTATTAATTTTGTTGAAGAAATTCAACATGGAATATCTCAGAGTCTAGATATTTTTGCTGATTGCCTCTCTTTGGTGTTGTCCAAACAGCATGTTTCTTTGTCACTTGTATTAAACATTGAGATTTGATTGATTTCAGATTTGGTATTTTGGCAAGAGCGCTCCTTAAGGGCTGGAGACAGTACAGGGATTAATACTTGCCTTGTTGGGGCCAGAGAGATAGCATGGAGGTAGGGCATTTGCCTTGCATGAAGAAGGATGGTGGTTCGAATCCCAGCATCCCATATGGTCCCCCAAGCCTGCCAGGAACGATTTCTGAGCTTAGAGCTTAGAGCCTGAGCGCTGCCGGGTGTGACCCAAAAACCAAAAAAAAAGACTTGCCTTGTACATGCTGGGCACAGTTTGATCCCACATCACATATACTCATTGAGCACAGAGCCAAAAGTAAGCTCTCAGCACTATCAGGTATAGCCCAAAAACAATTTTAAAAGAAGAATGCTTTATAGGTAGGCCTTTCTGTTTATTTCTGGATTTGGTGTGTAGGCAGGAATGCTCCATAGGTGGCGCTGTGTGTTTTGGTTCTTTTTTTAAAAAGTGGTCCTGAATTCAGAGTTGGACAGATTGATTTATTCACATAAAATTCCTTGTTAGTCCCATGTATTTATTTCACTTATGGCATTTTCTGCCACACAGGCTTTTCTTTTCAACTTTATTTTCCAAATTTTAAAATTTAAGCATTGTCATTTGCAAATATGTCTGTAATATATCAGTTTCAGGCATACAGTGTTCCAACCTAGCCCCACCACCAGTGATTATTTTAACTTTGAAGTAGTTGAATTATCAGTCATTTCTTTTCTTTTTTTTTTGTTTTTGTTTTTGTTTTTGTTTTTGGGCCACACCCGGTAACGCTCAGGGGTTACTCCTGGCTATGTGCTCAGAAGTTGCTCCTGGCTTGGGCGACCATATGGGACACCGGGGGATCGAACCGCAGTCCGTCCAAGGCTAGCGCAGGCAAGGCAGGCACCTTACCTTTAGCGCCACCGCCCGGCCCCTGAATTATCAGTCATTTCTTCTGTTGCTTTTGGATTTTGAATCACAGATTCAACAAAACTTTATCTTACTTCAGGTTTGGAAAGAAAATTGGCTGTTAGCCATTTTTTGTTGTTTTTAATTCTAAAATGGATCTCATCTGAATAAGCATAAAGGAGGGTCAAATATACCTTTACTTAAAATAGTAAATTTGAATAATTTTCCTGAATATTGTTCCCTTTTTACCTCATTGAATTTCACTTTTTTCATTTTTCATTGAATTTCAGCTTCTTGAATAGCCTTCTTATCACAGGCCTGGATTCTGACGCCTTAGCATACACTTCACTGTCACTTGGCAGCATTTGATTGTGCTGGGAGCACTCAAAGCTAAAGACTCACAGAGGGCATCTGCACCTCGAGAGTGGCAGCATTTTAATATCTTTACCTTTTCTTGTTAAAAATATATTTCTTGGGGCTGGAGAGATAGCACAGCGGTCGGCCAATTGCCTTGCATGCAGCCAATCTAGGACAGACAGTGGTTCGAATCCTGGCAACCCATATGGTTCCCCATGCCTGCCAGGAGCCGATTACTGAGCACAGAGCCAGGAGGAACCCCTGAGCGCCACCAAAGTACATTTCTTGGGGACATGACCTGAGCACACACTTTGCATTCAGGATACCTGGATTTGATCTCCTGAACATTTAGGATGATTCCCCAAGTACCAAGTCAAGGGCTGATCCCCGAGTCCCCTCCCCCCCCCAGGATGTGGAACCCACCAAAATAATAAATAAAAATTAAGTAAATTGGGGGAGAGTGGAAAAAATTAAGTAAATGGGAACTGGAGATAATAGTACAATAGGGAAGGCCTTGTACTTGTCTAATCTGGACTCAATCCCTGGTACTCCATAAGGTGCCCTGAGCACAGATCCAGCAGTAATCCCTGAACACTGCTGGGTGTAGCCACAAAACAAAACAAAACAACAACAAATTCAATAAGTAAATGTCTCCCAAAGAATCCTTGGCATCTAAGTCTCTCTCACCATTTGCAAGGACCCCTCCCTCATCTGAAGCCCCTGCTGTAAGGACTGGGCCCCTTCTGTCATAGACAACTCTCCCATGAAGCACTGCCGTGCTAGATAAGAGCAGGCCTCACTCCCTCTGCCTCCATCAGCTACAGCGAGATGACCTGATAGCCTTTTTCAGAGCACAGCCTGCTGTCTGGATGACCCGTGGATAGCATTTTGCAAGGACTTTTAAAAACCATATTTATTGCCTTTTCTTTCATTACAAAAGTGAAATGGTATATACTGTAAATGTTTCAAACCACAAAGCAATAAATAACATAAAAAATAAGTTTCCTTTCACTTCCTCCCAAGCTTTGTTAGAGTTGATGTGGATTTTTAAAACTGCACAGTTGAGACCCAGAGACAGTAGACAATACAGGAGATAAGGCTCTGGCCTTGTATGCACTGCAAATAGTCCCTAAGGTACCATGATGAGTTAGTTATTCCTAACTACAGAGCCAAAGTTAATCCCTAACTATCACCGAGTTTGGCCCAAAAGCTTACATCCTCATGCCCCCCTCCACCCTTCAAAAAAAAATAAAGTATACTTGGACAGAAATAGTATAGAGATTAAGGCACATGGGTTACATGTGATCAACCCTGATTCTGTCCCTGGCACCATATAGCCCCCTGAGCATTGTCAGGTGTGACCCTGGAGACCCGTGAACACTGTCAAGTTGGCCCAGGTAATCTCTTGCAACTCAAAAGGCCAAGCAGCTCTATATCCTTGGGCCCTTGCGTCTATTTAACCACTGGCCTATTTGGCTCAGAATTTCTGGCAAAGGCTCCTGGGCCTTTGAGTACCACTTAGGAGCTCCTTCTGCCAACATATAAAACAATGAAAAAAAGCATACCAGGGGCCAGAGTGGTGGCGCAGGGTGTAAGGTGTCTGACAGATCAAGGTTCGATCTTCTGGCATATTTTGGGGCCACACCCAGAGACACTCAGGTTACTCTTGGCTCTGCACTCAGAAATCACTCCTGGCTGGCTCAGGGGACCATATGGGATGCTGGATATTGGACCTGAGTCAGTCTCGGGTCGGCCGCTTGCAAGGAAAATGCCCTACGACTGTGCTATCACTCTAGCCCCGAAAGTATACTTTTTAGAACTTACTTTTTTAGTTCCCATATTTTTCTGCTTCTCTATTTGGTAATATCAGTCCAGTGGTTAAAGTCAAAGATCATTGGTATTTGTCTTTTTCCTTCTGAGATATTTTATTTTTTGTGTATATGTTTTTGAATCACACTTCTCTGTGCTTAGGCCTTTCTCCTGTCTCTGTATTAAGGGATCACTTTTGGCAGGGCTCAGATGGGATCAAACCTGGGTAGGCTGCATGCAAGGCAAGTACCCTACTATACTATCTCTCCAGTCTCTGAATTATTTCACTTAGCATGGTACCCTCTAGTCCCAACAATGATGTAGCAAAAACCAAGCCTAATCTTTTCTTGGAATTCAGAAGTATACCTCCATTTCTTTCCTTTGTATTGGGGGCATACCCAGTGATGTTCAGGGCTTACTCTGGGATCACTCCCAGAAGGGATAGGGGGACGCTATGTGGTGCTGAGGATCGAATTCCAGTCAGGCACATGCAAGACTACTACCTCTCCAGCCCCTATATACCAGTTTCTTTATTTACTAGGTTATTGTTAGGCACTTAGTGTGTGTGTGTGTGTGTGTGTGTGTGTGTGTGTGTGTGTGTGTGTGTGTGTGTGTGTGTGTGTTTGTGGTTTTTTTTTTTTTTTTGTGGTTTTTGGGTCACACCCGGCAGTGCTCAGGGGTTACTCCTGGCTCCATGCTCAGAAATTGCTCCTGGCAGGCACAGGGGACCATATGGGATGCTGGGATTCGAACCGATGACCTCTTGCATGAAAGGCAAACGCTTTACCTCCATGCTATCTCTCCAGCCCCAGTGTTTGTGGTTTTTAAGTTTTTGGGCCACACCCAGTAGTGCTTAGGAGTTTACTTCTGGTTCTGTGCTCAAAAATCATTCCTGATAGTGCTTGGAGATCATTATGGGATGCCAGAAATCATACCTGGATCAGCCATGTGCAAGACAAGCACCCTTCCTGCTGTACTATTGCTCAAGCCCCTGTCTCTGGTTTATGACCATTTAAATAAGGATGCAGTGACATAGGTCTTTTTGAATAAATGGTTTTGTGCTCATGGAGTAGTTGAGGAGTGGAATTGCTGGATGATATACAAGTACTGATTGCATAATTATGGGGAGTCTCTATACTACTTTTGTTTCGTTTTGTTTTGGGGATACACCTGGAAGTGCTAAGGGTTTACTCCTGACTCTGTGCTCAGAAATCACTGCTGGTAGGCTTGGTGGATCATATAGGATGCTGGGATCAAACCTGGATTGGCTGCATGCAAGGCAAAAATGCCCTACCCGCTGTGGTGACCCAAACGCCCTACCCTTCCATACTGGTTTTGATAGGAGCCAAAGGAGTTTATGACCACATAACCTTTTCTGAAAGGAAAGTGGGATGTGGAGTTGCCCCCATTACCCATGTGGAGGGAATCACAGACCACCTGCCTACAGGCCTCTGAGTCCTGCTCTGTTCCTTGACCTTCCCCTTTGGTAATGCTCTCAGGACTCCCGTGAACTCTCAGCACAAGTGAACCCGAGAGCCTTGTGTAGTTCTTTGTCTTCCACATTCTCTCTGGCCCTGTCCTGGGCTGGGCTCTGCTGGGAGTGGGGGCAGAGGCATGGTTTCTGCTATCCTCTCCCGGTTTACAAGCCCCTGGGAAGGTCAAGTCATCAGTGTCATTGTGTGAAGCATGTTACAAGGATATCTCAAGAGGTAGGTGTCTTCAGAACTCGGAGTAGAGTGTGCAAGAGTGTGGACCACCCTCAGAAATGAGGGGACCGGAGGGGATAATGGTTGGAGGGGCAAGGAAAGAGAGTTCCTTGTTACTGGAGGAGCAGAGGGAGAGGACGGCACCTTTTTCCTCAGCTAGGGATCATGGTGGGTTGCAGGAAACCAGAGGCCTTAAAAGAAGGATCTCTTGGGGGCCAGAGAGATAGCACAGTGGTGTTTGCCTTGCAGGCAGTCAACCCAAAACCTAAGATGGTTGGTTCGAATCCCGGTGTCCCATATGGTACCCCGTGCCTGCCAGGAGCTATTTCTGAGCAGATAGCCAGGAGTAACCCCTGAGCACTGCCAGGTGTGACCCAAAAACAAAAAAAAAAAAAAGAAAAAGAAAAAGAAAAGAAAGATCTCTCCAAACATAGGTGTGCATTTAGATCTCAGTGTCCAGAGTGTGAGGTTCTCCTTTTGAGACATCCAGATAAAGGGTCAGGGGCTCTGGAACACAGGGTCCTATGGAGAATAGTGGGGGCCTATGGTCAGACCATATCAAGGCCACTGTATTTCTTAAACCTAATGGTTCTTATGTAGCTTACCCTGGGCGCATTTTCTCTTTAGTTCCGGCAACTTGATGATCATTGGCATCCTCAGGAGGAAATTGGGTTCACTCGCTGCAAGTGTCACAGCTGAGGGAACAAACAGCACCTGCAGCAAAAGAGAGTTTGATCAGAGATCTGGGCTCCATCTTTCTTTCTTTTTTAAAGCTGTAATTTCATCTTTTAATCTTTTTTTTTTTGGCCACACCCGTTTGATGCTCAGGGGTTACTCCTGGCTAAGTGCTCAGAAATTGCCCCTGGCTTGGGGGGACCATATGGGACACCGGGGGATCGAACCGCAGTCCTTCCTTGGCTAGCACTTGCAAGGCAGACACCTTACCTCTAGCGCCACCTCGCCGGCCCCTCCTCTTTTAATCTTGATATCATCTTTCTTGATAACTGGAGCTGTAGGGACAGATGTAGTCCCCTAAGGGAGAAAGTTGAGAAAGAAGAGAACTGAGTAAAGGTGGGAACTTTGTCTTTTTCTTTATATCATCCTAGAAATTTGGGCTTTTTTATAATAACCATCCTTAGGTCCAGAGTGTCTTTTTTTTTTCTTTTTAATAAGAACTCATGTAATGGGGCCAGATATATAGCACAATGGGTAGGATGTTTTCTTTGCATGCAGCTGACCCGGGTTCAATTCCTGGCATCCCATATGTTCTCTTGAGCCTTCCAGAAATGATTTCTGAGTGCAGAGCCAGAAGTAACCCCTGATCATTGGTTCGAATCCCAGCATTCCATATGGTCCCCTGAGCCTACCAGGAGCAATTTCTGAGCGTGGAGCCAGGAGTAACCCCTGAGCACTGCCCCGTGTGACCCAAAAACAAACAAACATAAGTAACCCCTGAACCATGCCAGGTGTGACCCAAAAATAAAATAAAAGGAAAGAATTTGTAAAACGAGGGCTGATAAGGTTTAGAAGATGCCTTGGTTTGGGGCCGGAGAGATAGTACAGTGGTGGGGCATTTGCCCTGCGTGCGGCCAACTCAGGAGATGGTGGTTCAATTTTTTTTTTTTTTTTTTTTTTTGGTTTTTGGGCCACACCCGGCGATGCTCAGGGGTTACTCCTGGCTGTCTGCTCAGAAATAGCTCCTGGCAGGCATGGGGGACTATATGGGACACCAGGATTCGAACCAACCACCTTTGGTCATAGATCGGCTGTTTGCAAGGCAAACGCCACTGTGCTATCTCTCCAGGCCCAATCAATTCTTGTCATCCCATATGGTCCCCCCTAAAGCCTGCCAGGGGCAATTTCTGAGCACAGAGCCAGGAATAACCCCTGAGTACAGCCAGGTGTGACCCAGAAACAAAAAAGAAAATGCCTTGATTCTTTCTCCTTAGTTTGGTCTGCCACAGTCTCCTGCTTCTGTCTTATTCCCAAGGATAACTCTTTTTTTTTTTTTTGGTTTATGGGCCACACCCGGCGATGCTCAGGGATTACTCCTGACTATCTGTTCAGAAATAGCTCCTGGCAGGCACGAGGGACCATAGGGGACGCCAGGATTCGAACAAACCACCTTAGGTTCTTGATTGACTGCTTGCAAGGCAAACACCGCTGTGCTATCTCTCCGGCCCCCCAAGGATGACTCTTATCAAGAGGAGGCGTGAACTCTCCAAAAGTCCAGAGTAGAGAAGTCTAGAGCTTTAAGTCAAGAGCAGAGAAGATATAATAACTCTTCTTTTTTTTTTTTTGTTTTTGGGTCACACCCGGCAGTGCTCAGGGGTTACTCCTAACTCTACACTCAGAAATCGCTCCTGGCAGGCTCGGGGGACCATATGGGATGCCGGGATTCGAACCATCGTCCTTCTGCATGCAAGGCAAATGCCTTACCTCCTCTGTGCTCACAGGCTCTCTTCAGGGACATCCTTAACCTGCTCTCAGGCTCTTCTGTCTAGCAGTCATGTGTGGGCAGATTCCTCTGAAGGGAGACTGGTAGTGAGAGAGGAGGGCCTGGCCATGGGTACTCCCGGGGTGAAGAGCATTGTGTCCCTAAGTGCCTGGTGCTTGCTCACAGGTGTGTGATGACTGCGTGGTGTTACGGAGCAACATCGGGACCGTGTATGAGCGCTGGTGGTACGAGAAGCTCATCAACATGACCTACTGCCCCAAGACCAAGGTGTTGTGCCTGTGGCGCAGAAACGGCTCTGAGACGCAGCTCAACAAGTTCTACACCAAGAAGGTAGGTAGCATGAGCATTGTGCAATAGGCAGAGCAGTACAGATGTTACCAGGCAGTTCAGGTCCCCAGGTCCCCATCTGCAGCCACAGATGTTTTTGGGCTACACCCGGTGATGCTCAGGGGTTACTCTGGCTCTGCACTCAGAAACCATTCCTGGCTTGGGGGACCATATGGAACACCAAGGGGATCGAATCGTGGTCCATCCTAGGTCAGCCATATGCAAAGCAAGCACCCTACTGCTGTGCCATTGCTCCGGCTCTGAAGCTCCACTTTTTGCTGACAATTGCCAGCAATTGTCGCGTGGACTTCGTAAAGTCTCCCTGAGGGTCCTGGCTTCAGCAGCCATTTGATTAATATTTTTTATTTGTTTATTTTTTTTTGTTTTTTCGGGCCACACCCGTTTGATGCTCAGGAGTTACTCCTAGTTAAGCACTCAGAAATTGCCCCTGGCTTGGGGGGACCATATGGGACGCCGGAGGATCGAACCGAGGTCCTTCCTTGGCTAGCGCTTGCAAGGCAGACACCTTACCTCTAGTGCCACCTCGCCAGCCCCCCATTTGATTAATTTTTAAATCACCTATGATTTGTTTGTTCTCAGCCCACACCTGACAGTGCTCAGGTGCCATTTCTGCCTCTGTTCAAGAGGGGACCAGCGGGTGCCGGGGATTGTAGTGGGGTTGGCCACATGCAAGCAGGTGACTTAAACCTTACACATTCTCTCTAGCTTTTAGTAACACATTGATACCAGTGCATAGTGACACAGTGGCTGACTCCAGGACTTGGCTTCATTAGCACAATTTGCAACACCTACCTCAGTGTAACAAAACGCTTAATTTGGGAAGGGCAACATGCTGAGATAGAACTAAGGGGCTGGCCGCCTTTGGCAGGTGCGTGTGACTAACCCGGCCTCTTCCTGTGCTGCAGTGTCGGGAACTGTACTACTGTGTGAAGGATAGTATGGAGCGTGCCGCCGCCCGGCAACAGAGCATCAAGCCTGGTGAGAAGAATCTCCCCTGCCCAGGCAGACATTGGGGTACCAGGCCTTCCAGCTTACACCACTGATGGCCTCTCCCTCACCGCAGGACCTGAGCTAGGGGGCGAGTTCCCCGTGCAGGACATGAAGACAGGCGAGGGTGGCCTGCTGCAGGTCACCTTGGAAGGGATCAATCTCAAGTTTATGCACAACCAGGTGGGTGCCATCTGCCCCGTGGAGCCGTATCCCAGGGCCCGTGAGCATGACAGAGGCACCTCTGGGGCGTGTGGGTGTGCTGGAGCTGCTGGACCAGAGAGAGAAGCAGGGGAGGGCACAGGAAGGCCGGAAGCCATCCCCAAGTGTGGTGGTGGGGTGCCTCTGGCAGGAGGCTGGACAAGCCAGGCCCCCCCACTGCCCCGTGAGCCTTCGCATAGTGTGAGTGGGAGCGTCGCCTTCCGCCTGCTCCCCCGTCTGCCATCCCAGGTTGTGCTCCTGCTCTGTGGTCTTGCTTTGTGGGCTCAACCGGCTCGTCTCCACACACAGGTGGTGCGGGCAGAGCAGTGTGTGCGCGTGGGAGCTGCCTGTGTCTGTCCTCTCGAGCGTGTGTGTTCATCTGCCTCTCCTGCTGCCTCTTCTTCCTGTACTTTCCCTCCGAGTGTGCCCCCTCTGTGCATCCCCGCTCCGCAGGGCTCTCCAACCCCCCCCCCCTTCTTTGGACTGGGGAGCAGCTCAGAATCCATCTCCCTTGGTGCCGTCAAGCTGACTTGTTTTTTTTCCTCCTCTTGATCTTCTAACACAGCGTTCGTTCCTTTCTCTCTCAGTGGACCAGCCCCTAAGCTAATTCCTTTCCAAGACCAGCGCACGGCAGCCAGGTCCGATCCCACCGCTGACTCTTCACATAAGTGCCTTCCCTCCTCCCCACTCCTCGCCCTCTGGCACACCCCCCCCCCCCCAGCCAGTTCAGGCTCTGTACCCTCAGTGTCGCGTTTCCTTTGCGTCCTTCCTCTTCCGGGACACTCGGGGGCAGCTTGGGTGCGACGGGAACAGTGGCTGTAGGTTTCTGGTCAGGGATGTTCATCTGCGGGCTACAGTAACTTTAGGCCTTCAGGTCATCTGGTCACCTCCGCTTACTTCTGGCCAGGGTGCTGGCACTTCTCGGGGATCCAGCCTGGGATCGCTGTAATGTTCAGGCTACCCCTCTTCGGTAGAAGATTCTCAGTGAAAGAGACCTCCAGTGTCTTCTTCCAAGTCTGCCTCCAATCAGCCCTTTAGTGCGGCTCCATTATCCAACTACTATATGCTGGTGTCTGTCTAGAGAACAGACCCTGCAGAGAGGGCTGTGGACCCCTGATGAATGGGATCTCTGCCTTGGAGTTCTAGCTCACTTATGGCCAGTCAGATGGGGGTGGGGAGCATCAGCTGGGGAGTGCAGCGTTTGGAAATTAGACAGACTTTAGAGTCCAGGGATGTTGGGGTTTGCAGGCCAGTTTCATCCTCCAGGGACATACACTCATTCTGAGCCTCATGCTCCACTTTGCCCCCCTTGTGTGCACCGGACAGCAGAACCTCCACTAGGGTATGCAGGTTGAGGTGGCCCTGCGCAATCATCACTGCGCTTCTTGCTTGGAAGAGCCTGGGTTCTGTTTCTAGGAGCTTCTGCGCCTCCTACCCCAAGCACCGGCTAGGGGAGCTTCGCATCTGTGCCAGCCCTCTGCGCCGGAGGAGGATGCATGGAAGGGTCGAGCTGATGGGCAGCTGATGGGGACTCTGGGGAGCACAGTGTTGTGCCAGCACTACCCCAAGCACAGGCAAGGGCCGGGCAACCCAGGCCCACGGAGGGGCCTCTGGGTCGGGTGTGAGCATGGAAACTAACACCTTCGTTTCTCTCCCACGCTTTCTCCTCCGGCCAGGAGCGGAAGGTACATGCCCTTTCTGCTGTCTTCGCTTCTTAGAGCTTCTGAGTTGTGTGTGTGTGTGCGCACGAGTGTGTGGATTCCTCTGTCCTCCCCAGGGAAGTAGGTTTTCTGCGAGGGGAGGCCGGGGCTGTAGCCGGGAGAGTGGGTTCCACGGTCTGGGTGGAGCCTCTAGGCCTTACCCCGCCCTCCCTCCCTCTCTTGCAGGTTTTCATAGAGCTGAATCACATTAAAAAGTGCAATACAGTTCGAGGCGTCTTTGTCCTGGAGGAATTTGGTAATTACACTATTTTGCTCTTAGGTCTGGACTCACATGGCAGTAACTCAAACCTTGGAGCTCCAGAGAAGGGCCTAGAAGCAGAGAGTTGCCGCCCCCCTATGAAAGGAAGGCAGGCAGGCAACGCGCTAGGGCACCAGGGGCAGGCAGAGATGAGAGAAGCTGGAGACAGGAAGGACAGAGATGGCGAGGCTTAGAGGCCAGTGAGGGCCAGCCAGGCGCCGTGAGCTCAGTCCCACCTTGCGTGGCTCAGAAAGTTCTGGGGGCTAACCGCATGCTCTGCCATGTCCCGGTGCCCGGTACTCCCTGGCCTTCTCTTCTCAGTGCTATAGGATGAGTGGCTGTGTGGGCCGCTCGCTCGAAGGACAGGCAGCATAGAGGGCCGCAGGGGCAGGGGGCGACTGTAGGAGGGAACCGAGAGGCAGCGCTGAGGAGGGACTAGTGGAGTCCCTGCTGCCCAGGCCTAGAGTTCCTGCTGTGTCTGTGCTTCTCCTCTGTGTCCTCATCGCCGCTCTGAAAACCTTCCTT
Organism: Suncus etruscus; assembly: GCF_024139225.1. Classification (NCBI taxonomy): domain Eukaryota; kingdom Metazoa; phylum Chordata; class Mammalia; order Eulipotyphla; family Soricidae; genus Suncus; species Suncus etruscus. The sequence continues at coordinate 96,972,974 of NC_064856.1, forward strand.
CTCAGCAGGTAAAGTGACCTCGGCTCTCGGCTCATGCTGCCCCGCCTGGCCCTGCCTGGGGCCCCCAGGGGGTGGGGGGTACCTCTACCCTGAAGCAGCTGCTCCCAGTGCCAGTCTGTCTCCTTCCCTCCCCTCTTTCCTCTCCACCACCCTGCGTCCTGCACTGCCTCTGGTCTGTCTTCCCCGCGTGTGCTCCCCCCTCTCTTCTGTCTGACTAGTATCTGGGTATCTTCTGACTCAGGAGGAGGACCGGGCTTCTGGCCCTGCCTTGGATGCGTTCATTCCCGGTCAACCTGGGCTCCCCACCCCATTCCCTCTTTCTCAGGGTCTGAGGAAGGTGTGGCCAGCTCACCTCCCTTTTCTGGCCCTTGGGGTTACCACACCCCTCTCTTCCCAGCCTTGATGGGGGCATGAGGAAGGCTGAGTTCTGGGGCCCGCCTCCCCGGCCCTGGCCACGCACAACCCCCTGCATGGCTGGGGCAGGGCTGACTCTGGACCTTGCCTTCCGACTGGGCCTGTGTGTGTTTGCCTGATGCTCCCCATCCCTCCAGGCGCTGTCCTGCCTGCCCCTCTGCTCGAGTGCGCTGCTCCAGAGCTCCGACGCTCTCCCTCACACAGGCGGGCTGGGGCCAGGACTTAGTGTCAGCCACTTTCTCCTCCAGCCTTGGGGCTCTTGGCGCAGGGGGTGGGAGAACAGAGGGCCAGAATCCGAGCTAGGGACATGGATGAGCTCTCGGGCATCTGGGAAGGGCGGACACAGACTAGAGCCAGCTGTCTTCCCTCTCCCTAAATCTGCCGCCTCACCCCTCGCTGCTACTTCTCAGGTCCTTGGACAGGCCCTGGACAGTGACTGGGCCAGTGAGAAGTAAACCCCATATCACCTTGTCCATTTGGGGGCAGTATCAGGCCACTGGGAATAGCGCCAGGTAGACCTCAAGAGGTCTAGCAGAGGGGACGAGGCTGGACAGAATCCTCCAGGGTGGCTTCTGCCCACCAGAGCCTCCACAGCTGCCGCCGCCGGGACAGAGCTCAAGGGGAAGGGGAAGCCTGGTGCCTGGCGCTGCCACCGGGGGGTGCCAGGCTGTGTGGCTCTTAGTGTTGAACTTTCTGTTTTGTCTCTTGCCCGTCCGGTTTTAGTTCCTGAAATTAAAGAAGTGGTGAGCCACAAGTACAAGACACCAATGGTAAGTGTGCCACGACGGGACAGGCCGCTCAGGCAGAATCCCCGGGGCCCTCCCAGGGCACAGGGGGTGGGCGAGGAGGGTTCTGAGGCACACTGGCGCTGCATGGCCCCAACCATAGATGCTGAGGCGAGTCTTCAGCCCTGGGCCAATCATACCACCTGACCCCCTCAGCCCACCTCGGGGCTGGCGTTTCCCCTCCAAGAAGTACCCAGGACGCCCACCTGCCCTCTCTCTCCACTCTAGGCCCATGAGATCTGCTACTCCGTGTTGTGTCTCTTCTCATACGTGGCTGCAGTTAGGAGCAGTGAGGAAGATCTAAGAACCCCACCCCGGCCCGTGTCGAGTTGATGGAGGGGGCTCGGTTCATCCCATGCCCCTGCCCTGTGGCTGCTGGTGCTGTGCAATGGGTGATGCGTTGTGTGCTCTAGCTCCCAGTAATGGCTCCAGCGTGTGTCTCCATGTGTCTTTCCCTCCCTCCCTCCCCTCTGCCCTCTCCCAATCTTAGACTTGCCTGCTGTTGCCTCAGGGCGCCCAATTGTTTGTCAGGCCAGTGACTTCCAAGGAAGTATGTGCAGTCAGAGTGAACCGTTGGCGTGTGTCCTTGATATGTCTGTGTCGTGGTTCCATGTCTTTGGTGTTGGGACCTCCATGCAACACTCCAACTCTGACCCTGTGACCCAGCAGGCTGGCATGGTCAGGGCAGCAGAGTGAGGGCCTGCCTCTCTGCTACTGCCTGCATCCTCTTGCCTGCTTCCCCACTCAGAGAGCCCTGCCTTCCCTGTGCTTCGAGCCCAGCTGCTGTGCTCTGGCACCAGGGCAAGCTGGGGAAGGGCCAGTTCAGTTCCCACATCTGTGTCTGGTGTTTCTGGTTTGGGGGAGGCACGGCTTGTGAGGGCCAAGAGATGGCTGTAAATATCTGCGCTCTGCATTATTTATAGAAAGTGTACAGATGTGTAACTGTGAAATAAATGTCCTTTACCCCTCTGTGCTCTGATCTGCACTGCTTTAAATGGGGCCCCTTCTAGGACCAGCGAGATAGCATGGAGGTAAGGCGTTTGCCTTCCATGCAGAAGGACGGTGGTTCGAATCCCGGCATCCCATATGGTCCCCCGTGCCTGCCAGGGACGATTTCTGAGCGTAGAGCCAGCAGTAACCCCTGAGCATTGCCGAGTGTGACCCAAAAACCAAAAAAAAAAAAAAAAAAAATGGGGCCCCTTCTCTTGGCCCAGATTAAGGACAGCGGTTTAGGGACTCACTTCAGTCTTGAAGGAAGGAGGTGAGTGGCTCTGCCTAAACCCCCCCTCACACCCATCAGGGTTCCCGGCCCAGAAAGACTACTGGGGGCGGGGGTGGGGGGGTGGGGGGGGAGGGGCTGCAGCCAATTGACCACTGGGAGACACAGACGAACAGGGCTTTGACCCTGAGGGGAGACAGGCTGGGGTCTCAGCTCTTCAGGTCCCTTGCCAGAGATGATGGGACTGGCCAGAGCAGTGGCCAGAGGACAGTGGCTCCCCCATTGGATGGGGTATGGCTGGGCTATGGGCTGACTGCCCACTGGAACCCCAAAGCAGCCTCACAAAAGCCCTGCTCCAAGCATTTGTGACCAGGTGACCAAAGTGCTGAGTTTGGAGGAGGAATAAGAACAGCTATGGGGTTCTGGCCCTACTGTGGTGTACTGTCCTCCATCCTAGAAAAACCTTTCATTGAAGAGACTTTGGAGGCACACAGGTTCCCTCCAATGTTAGTGTCTTGTAAAGTCAGGGTTCCATTCTAACTGCTAGTTTTCCCGAAACAGTTGCTCTGAAGGTCATATAGAAAGGTCAGTGCCAGGGGTAGAGCAGTAGCACAGCGTTTGCCTTGTACACGGCCGACCCAGGACAGATCTGGGTTTGATCCTCAGCATCCCATATGATCTCAAGCCTGCCAGGAGTGATTTCTGAGTGCATATCCAGGAGTAACCCCTGAAAATCACTGGGTGTGACCCAGAAAATGTCACTGCCAGGCATGTTGGTCAAAGCTGTATGACTCAATCTTTTATTGCTCTTTAGTACTGAGGACACAGTCAGAAAGTACCCCCCACCTATCCCTCCCACTTGCAGCCTCCAAAGATCTGAGAGCTCCCAGTGCAGCCCTAGCTCATCCCCTCCCCCCCAAAAAAAACAACAAAAATCCCAAGCACATGCTCTCCACCCAGCCCCAAGGCACATCTCATCCGCCAGCAGCTCCTGTGGGTTCTTGGTGCACACACTGGCATCCCTGGTACCTGCCACAAAGACCCCTTCTGTGAACCATACATGTGGCCATCTTCACTCCCCTTCCCAGTGGCTGCCCTTGGATTTAGGGCAGCTCAGTGTGGGTACTGAGAGACAGGGGGCCGGGGGTACACACCTGGCCATGGCTGGAGAGTCTGCCAGTCACTGGGGCGCTGCAGGAGAGAAGAAGCCAAGATGTGTGGCTTGTACCTGTATGATGGCTTGGCCCTTCCTCCCACATGGGTGCCCAGAAGCCAGTTCCCCTCAGGATGTGACAGGCCTTTGCAGTGGGCTCTGGTGCTGGCACAGTGGGGTTCCCATCTCTACCATGCCCCCAGGGGTGCTTCACCTCGAACTTCCAGGCGGCATTCACACTGTGCCTCGCCTTGCAAGTTGGTGGCCCGGCAGACGTAGACACCCCCATCAAAGGGGCAGGGCTTGCGAATCTCCAGAGTCAGCACCCCCTGCTTGCTGAACATGCGGAAGCGGGCGTCCTCGCCCAGGTCCAGGCCATTCTTTAGCCAGGAGATCTTGGGCTGTGTAGTGTAGGGGCAGGAGGGGGCAGCTTTGTCTCCAATCTCCTGGACATGGAGAACCCAGAGGTGAGGAGGAAGCAGGAGGCCCAGTTGCTTCCCAGTTGCTTACCTTGGGGCTACCACGAACAGCACAGCAGAGGATGGCATTGTAACCAGCAATGACGGAGCGGTTCACCAGGGGGTGGGTGAAGCTGGGTGCCTCAGAGAAGTCCAGGTCCTTATAGTTGGGTGGCTCATAGGTTATGCCTATGGGTGACAGGAATTCATATGGACACGATCAAGCCACAGCAGGCTCCCCTCCCTGCTCCCTGAGGGGTTCAGCACCTGGCCTGGGAATGAAGACAGGCTCCTTGGTAGTGGCAGCTTGATCACTGGGTCCTACTATGTTGTTACTGATGACCCGGAAGTAGTAGCCATTGCCAATGATGAGTTCGGACACCACACAGTGGGTGCGGCGGTAATGCTCTAAGACAGTGAACCATTCCTGGGGGACAGGAAAAAGGGTCTCAAGGGGCAAGCCTTACTCCCTGCCAGGATCTCAAGAATCCCTAGGATCAACACCCCAACTATGGAGGGCATCAGAGAACAAGAGGGAAGAGGCCTGCCCATTCTTAGAGATGGGGTCCAGCAAGTCTAGGCTATGGAAAGTGGGGGCAAAACGCAGGACCCCAAGCTCACCATTGTTTTCTTGTCTGCTTTCTGGACTGTGTAACCCAAGATCTCAGTGTTGCCATCATCCTGGGGAGGCTTCCACTCCAGAGCCACATTGAACCCCCATGTCTCAGTGACCCGGATATCCAGAGGAGGGCTCGGCTTGTCTGCAGGAGACAGACCCAGAGGGAAAGTCTTGCCCCACACTGCCTGCAGAGACAGTGGTACAGGGGCCCCACTCTGAGTGCCAGACACACACCGATGACCTGTAGGTGCAGTGTGGCCTTGTCCTCCATGCTCTCGATGCGTAGTGTCACCTGGTAGGTGCCCGAGTGGGTGCGCTTGGCGGTTCGGATGAACAAGATGGTGTCTGTGGGGCTGTTACGGATGCTCACATCCTCTTGGGCCAGCGGCTGCCCCTCTTTGGTCCAGGTCACCTGAGGCCGGGGCTTGCCCTGCAGGGGGACAGGAGCATCTCCTCTAGAGCCAGGCTTTCCTGTACCAGCCCCCATGCCACAGGGTCTACTCAGCCCTAGATGTACCAGTCCTCACACACTGGCCAGGGAAGGGGCCTCCCCACCTGGAAGGGGATGAGGATGTTCACGGTCTCCCCGACCTTCCTCTGGATGACCTGGCGCAGGTGCCTGGGCAGCTGGAGCCGTGGCCGCTCTGTGGGTGCAGAGAAAGAGGCTCAGTACGGCTCCTTACTCACCCCCCTTTTAGGGCTGAGCCTTCAGGAACACCAGCCTTCATCTCAAACTAGGGCCCAGTATGCTGCCTTTCTTTTCTCAGCCCTGAACAGTTTACCCAACTCCTACTTCCTCCTGAGTCTCGACACAGGCAGGGATCAGAGAAGACATGGGCAGAGAGCAGAGAGAGCATGGGCACAGTAGAGAGGGCACGGGCAGAGAGCACAGGCAAGGAGCAGAGAGGGCACAGGCAGGGAGTAGAGGGCACAAAATTAGATGGAGCTGATCCATCACAGGCCTAGATATGAATCCTGACTTTGGGACCCTTCACCGAAGGCTATTTCCACTCCCACACACCCTTCATCTGCCCCCTCCCACTCTGAGAACCAGATTACTCCCTTGTGATCCTGGGAACAGAGAGGCAGGAAGTGACATGCTGTCCTTGTCCACAAACTCTGACAGCCCTGAGCATGTGGACATGGCCTGCCTGGGAGCTGAGACTCAGGCCAGCTTGAGCCTGGGGTGACCCTGCTGCAGGGATGTCCCCATCGAGCTTCCCGCTGTGTATTGTAGCTGGGACCAAGAATAAAGGTTCCCTCCTTCCTTAGGGCTCCTGGTGGAGTCCACTTGTGCTGGACACAAAGGGTCACTCACGCAGTATCTCCTGCACCGTGATGGGCTCCTTGGTGGTGATGGGGGCCCCAGACCCCGCCACATTATGCGCCCGCACGCGGAACAGCAGCCGGGCACCCGTGGGCAGCTCCTTCACCAGAATGGACGTGCGCTCTGTCAACCCCTGCAGGGCTGGCACCCACTCCGAACCTAAGGGATCAGTAGGCCAGGTCACAGGCAGAGGTGGCATCAACATCCCACCCCACCCCTGGCCAGACTGCAGACAGAGGCCATAGGGGTGTGGCCTGGGGAGCCTCAGAGAGCACTGGGTGGGGAGCACGCACCACCCTCCTGGCAGTACTCCACACTGTAGCCGTCCAGTCCGCCTGCTCCCACGCGCTCTGGGGGCCGCCACTTGAGGGAGACGGTAGTGTCCGAGACATCCTCCACGGCCAGGTGGGTGGGCTCACTGGGGGGTCCTGGGCAGAAGGGAGTTCAGAGGGGGAGTCAGAGAGCTTATCTGGCAAGGAAAGCCCCCTCCCCACTGTCTCTTGGTCATAAGGAAGGCCGACCCTCCACTGCTTCCAAGGACCTTAGGAATATTTCAGACCTGTGCATAGACAGTGCCTGCCTTTCAATAGCTCTGTGCAACTGTGCCCACCTTCAATTAAGACCATGAATTTGATCCCTAACATCATCTCATATGCTGACTATGAACCCCTCAACATCATGGCCCTCTAGAATTCCTAGCCAGCAGCCTAAGTATGGGGTGTGCTAGAGTTTTGGTCACCAAAACAACTGAACAAAGAAAACGAAGCCTGCAAAAACATAATTGGGTGAGTCTCAGAGATAGTACAGCCAGTAGGGTGTCTGCCTGGTACCAGCCTTCCTGAGTTCAATTCCTGGCATCCCATATGGTCCCCCAAGCACTGCCAGGAGTAATTCCTGAGTGCTAGCCAGAAGTGTCCCCTGAGTGCTGCTAGGTGTGGTCCCCAAACCAAAAAAATTTTAAAAATAGCAAAAAATTTTATTTGTTTTTTTTGTTTGTTTGGTTTTGGTTTTGGGGCCACACCCACTGACGCTCAGGGGTTACTCCTGGCTATGCACTCAGAAGTCGCTCCTAGCTTGGGGGACCATATAGGACGCCGGGGGATAGAACCACGGTCTGTCCAAGGCTAGAGCAGGCAAGGCAGGCACCTTACCTCTAGCGCCACCGCCCAGCCCCAAAAAATAGCAAAATATTTTAAATAAAAAATTAACCCATGGGCCCGGAGAGATAGCACAGCGGCGTTTGCCTTGCAAGCAGCCGATCCAGGACCAAAGGTGGTTGGTTTGAATCCCAGTGTCCCATATGGTCCCCCCGTGCCTGCCAGGAGCTATTTCTGAGCAGACAGCCAGGAGTCACCCCTGAGCACCGCCGGGTGTGGCCCAAAAACCAAAAAAAAAAAAAATTAACCCAGGTCAGCTGCATGCCAAGCACCTTATCTCCTACTATTGCTCTACCTTCCTGCCTTTCTCTTTTTTTCTCTCCTCCCTCCCTCTCTCCCTCCCTCCCTCTCTTCCTTCCTTCCTTCCTTCCTTGCAATTTCTGGCCATGCTCAGTGGTTACTCATGATTCTACACTCAGGGATCATCATTTCTACCAGTCCTCAGGGAAACTATATGAGATGTTGAAGATTGAACTCATTCAAGGCATTCAAGGCAAACACTCTACCTGCTGTTTTATCACTTTGGCCTACTGGTTTTGTTTCTTTTCTTGTTTTGTTTTGTTTGTTTTTGGGCCACACCTGGTGACGCTCAGGGATTACTCCTGGCTATGCGCTCAGAAATCGCTCCTGGTTTGGGGGACCATATGGGATGCTGAGGGATCCAACCGCGGTCCATCCTAGGTTAGCGCGTGCAAGGCAAATGCCCTACTGTTTGCACCACTGCTCTGGCCCCATGTCTTTTGTTTCTTTTTTTTTCCATGTCTTTTGTTTCTTAAGGGGGAACTGCACTCTGCAACGTCAAGAGTGAGAGCATGTGGGGCCACCCCTCAGTGGCTTGGGGAGGGGACGGCTGGACAATAACAGTGGGTCCGGGGAGCATATGGTGCCAGCATGCACATCCCATCTTCGGTGGCTGATAAATCTCTGGCATCTGGCCCACCTCAAGGCATACAACATCAGTTGTATGAAACCAGACCTAGTCTCCATCAGAATGAGTGGAAAGTGAAATTGCAAAGAGAGGCCACCAGGGTCGACATGGATTGGCCCTCACTCGGTGCCTAGATGGGAGCAGGTGCAGACCCTCAGCTCACCAATGGGCATGAAGGGCTGGGAGGCCGGACTGGGCCTGGACATGCCGATGGCGTTGACCGCATAGATGCGCATCTCATAAACCACACCCTCGATCATGCGCCGGGCCTCGTGCCTCAGTTCCCGCACCAGGTCGAAGTTGAGCCGCATCCAGCGGTAGCTCTTCTTCTTCTTGCGCTCCAGAATGTAGCCTGCAGGAAGGGGCGTGACAATTCGGGTCTCGGGGCCCAGGCTCTCTGTGGCCGCTCCCCTTGCACGATCCCTGTGCCTACGAGCTCACCCAAGACTGGCTGCCCGCCGTCATAAGCAGGCGGTTCCCATTCCACCAGGCAAGAGTCCTCGCCCACATTGCTTATCTTGGGGGCCGCAGGGGCGTCTGGAACATCTGTGGGTGGGAGTAAATACAGTTGAGCCTTGGCTCAGAGCAGCTTGCTTCATTCTCTCATACACACCCAAGGCCAAAGCAATCTTTATTTTTGGACTGTTTTGCTTTGTTTTGTTTTGGGGCCACACCCAGCAGTGCTCAGGGATTACTCCTGACTCTACTATCAGAAATTGCTCCTGGCAGGCCTGGGGGACCATATGGGATGCTAGGGATCAAACCCCGGTCAGCCCGTGCAAGGCAAATGCCCTATTAGCTGTACTATTGCTCTAGCCCTGTAAATTTTCTTTTATGAAATTTTTAAATTTTTTGTTTGTTTTGGGACCACACCCATTGATGCTCAGGGGTTACTCCCAGCTATGTGTTCAGAAATCTCTTCTGGCTTGGGGGACCATATGGGATGCCAGAGATCGAACCAGTCTGCAAGACAGACACCTTACCTCAAGCGTCGCCGCTCCGGCCCCCTTTTATGAAATTTTATTGTTTGATTTACTTTTGGTTTGGGACCATACATAGGAGTTCTCAAGGCTTATGGCAGCCTTTTCATTCAGGGATCATTCCTGATAGAATCGGAGGAACCATATGGGATGCTGGGAATCAAACCTGGGTCTTTCATGTGCAAAACAAGTTCCTTACCCACTGTATATCTATCCTTGCCCAAAAGACAAGACATTGTTTTGGAGGGGGCACACCTGGCAGTGCTCAGGGCTTACTCCTGGCTCTGCTCAGGGATCACTCCTGGTGGACTTGGGATCCAGGTGGAGATTAAACACAAGTTATTCTTAGGCAAATTTCTGGGGAAACTTTCTGAAGCTGCTTATGCTGATTCCGTGGTGCCAGGGAATGAGCATTTGCTTTCCACATGTATCATGCATCTATTTCCCCCACGGCATGCCCTGAGTGACACCCTACAGCACACACATCCCTTTCAGGTAAGCAGAGAGGACGCCCCCTGGTGTTCGTTGTGCAAAAATGACAAGGCCTCCCGTCAATCTTTCCCCGCCTCACCGATGACCTTGACGGTGAGGTTGACCTGGTCCTCGCCCACCGGGTTCTTCACGGTGACGATATAGACGCCCTCATCTTCCTTCTCTGCGCCCTCGACGGTGAAGATGCTGCGGTCCTTGGTGGTCTCCACCCGAACCCGGCCCTCTGTCTCACATAGCACCTGCGGGTATTGGTGGAAAGAGCTCAAGTCAGACCTGAGCGCTGCAATTTGGAAGCAGAAATAGAGGCCGCCCAATGAGCGGACTGAGCAGAACTGGGAACAGTCCCAGGATTTCAGTTCTAGAGCTAAGTGGACTGTAGACACTTTGCTGACTTCCTTGTGCCTCAGTTTCCTTACCTGTCAAATGGAAATGCCATGGCTTTCTAGGGCTGTGTGCAGGGCACAGTTTGGAGAAAGCACGGGTGGGAGGAGGACAACTCCCCCACCCCAGCTTAAATGTTGCCCCAGACACCCTCCCACAAAGCTCAGGTGAGGGTGGTGGATCTGCAGGGTTAATCTTGTGTGTGACCCCGGTACCCCAAATGGAGTGATGCCTCCCAGCTTTGCTCACCTTCTTGTCAAACACCCAGTCCTCACTGGAGCCTGTATCCCCAGTGGCCTCAGGGGGAGGCCCCGAAGCAGCTTTATTCCCCTGAGAATAGAGCAGGTGGGAAGGAGGAGGCACCAACCCAGAGCCCCCCAATAGACCCAGATGCCCACCTATGAAGCATTGATCTCTATAGTGTGAGAACGTGGATGGGGCAGCTAAGGATGGAATGGAGGGTTTCCTATACCTGGGAGAGCACCTTCTGCCAGATCACTGTGGGAGCAGGGTCCCCCGAGATGGGAACGTCCAGCCGCAATTTGTTGCCGGCCACAACCACAATGGTGTCCGGAGTTCGACCAGGGCAATCCAGGTGGATCTTGGGAGGTTCTGGAGTGGTGGTGATGGGCACAGCATGCGTGCGTGCACGCACACACACACACACACACACACACACACACACAGGAGAAAAGGAGGGCCCGCGGCTCATGAGAGAGGCCAGGGAGAACGCCCTCTGGTCTGGGCCTGAGATCCACATCCCTTAGGCATCCTTCCATGACCCAGGCCTTGCCACAAGATCCAGGAGATTTATCTCATCCCAAGGCATTACTCCCTAGAATGGGTGGTATGGGGCAGAGGGTCTCCTAGTGGGGCATTTCTCAAACATTATTTGAGGGCACCCTGAAGTCTTATTAGGGAAAACATCATTTGAGGAAACAAGGAGACCCTTAATTCAGCCAGCTTAGGCCTCTAGATGCTAACATATTCCCTAAACCTATAAAAGATGTGGTGATAGAGTCTATGTTCCCCAATCTGACTTCCCACCTAGTGTCTTTGGAGCTGGGTTTCAGACAGTTTACAGAGCACAATCCTGGCTTGGACTGCTGGCCGGGGAAGTTTGGGTTCTAACATGCCTGATTTAGGTGGAATCTAAAAGCAGGCAAAGCTTCTTGAGGAGGGAACTGAACTCACTGCTGTTAGCACACTAGGGGGCTCACAGCCACTTTCCCTTTCCTCCTTTCCACCTCATGGAGGAAGACTCTTTCAGGGACAAGAAAACTGAACTTAAAGCTATGTGTGGCAAAGCAGGGGTCAAGCTCTGGTTCTTCCTTCTGCAAGGGAAGGTCCAAAGATGGGGAAGGTGGGCTGCTGCAGGACGTTTGAGGGCCCCAAAACTCACCCTGTCTGGGCACAAAGTCGATCTTGACCTCTACAAAAAATAAAATAAAAGGAAGAAATAGTGGTTGGGGTGGTAGTGGGGGAACACAGGGTTAGGACCCCTGACACACACACACCCAGAACTCTGCTCACCCATGAAGTGCAGCTTAGCGGACAGGTTGCAGGCAAAGCCCTCAGGCACGAAACTGTAGTCAGCCTCGTCTGCAGGGGTCACGTCATCGATGGTCAGTTTGTGGACCCTGCCAGGCATTGTTACCAGTTTGATGAACTCACAACCCTCAGCGTCACCCACATCCCAGCCAGGCTTCTTTTTGAATTTGGGGGCCAGGCAGGTTTCATCCAAGTTCATGAATGTTCTAGTGCTTTCTCTCTCTCTCTCTCTCTCTCTCTCTCTCTCTCTCTCTCTCTATTTTGGGTGGGGGTGGAGCTCAAAACATACTCCTGATTATGCACTCAGGGATCACTCCTGGTGAATTTGGGGGACAATATGAAGTATTGGAGATTAAAGCTGGGTTGGCCACATGCAAGGCAAATGCCCTCCCCGCAGTCCTATCCATCTGGCCTCACATACTAGTGCTTTTCTTTCTTTGTTTTGGATGCTATCTGCTCTCAGGCCCATTCCCAGAGGCCAGCAGAAGTGTCCCCTGAGCTGGGCCCTTGGAGATGGGAAAAAGCTGCTCCATTAGTCCCCCTAAGTGGAGACCAGCAAGGTGGACCCAGAGCTCGGCACTGGAGTGAAGTAACTGGGGAGCAGGAGGTGCTGGTTGGAACTGAGCCTCCTGCCCTACTCCTAAGCTGGGGGTATGGCTGGAGGGGGCAACTGTCTCTCACTGCTGTTGCTCTGTCTCCCCCATCTGTCTCTGTGCATCTTTCTCTTTCAGTCTATTCTTTCTCTGTGTCTCCTCACCTCACCCATCCTTGCCTATCTGTCCCTCTGTCCATCTCTCTCTCTCTCTCTCTCTCTCTCTCTCTCTCTCTCTCTCTCTCTTTCTCTCTCTACTCTTTATCTCCAGTCTCCTCTCTCTCTCACCCCTTCTCCTTTCTTCTCTCTCCCTCTCTCTTCTTCCTCCACTCCTTGCACTCACCGGCCGATGTGGGACACTTTGATGCGGCTGTCGGGCACCAGCTCCTTGCCATTCTTCAGCCACACGCCCTTCACGTTCTCGTCAGACACCTCACACTTGAACACGGCCTGGTCCTTGGCGCCCACAGTCAGGTCGGCGATGCTCTGGTATACCTCCAGTTTCTTCTCTGGGGGACGATCATGGACGGAGAGTGTGCTCGCAACACACATACACAGGACTCTTGGGGGACCAGGATGGGGGGAAGCGGACCAAGCCCATGGGACCCTCTCAGGTTTCTCTGAAGGAACCTCCAAAGGATCCCTTGGGCCTGGTCGTGTCACTCTCCATAGGGGACCGAGGGGAATATCAAAAGGGCCTGGGGATCTGCATGCTGGGCCTGCTGGGGGCCTCACCCTGCACGATGAGCTCAGCCAGCGCCTGGCCCCCACTGGTGCGCAGCGCGTAGTGGCCCGCGTCCTCCAACGTGGCCTCGTTGATGATCAGGTGGTGCTTCCGACCGTCCTTCTTGAACCGGTACTTGAAGGTCTCCTCCCGTGTCAGCTCCACCCCGTCCTTGAGCCTGCAGGGGTGTGGGGGGCAGAGAACGTGCCAGCTTCTGGGGAGCCCTGCCACACTCCAACCCATGAGACATCAGGTCACATCACACCCCCACCACGGCATACCCACCGTGCCACGCCCCATAGAGCCAAGCCATGCCCCATCACACAACACCACTTCTCTGTTATACCTCGCTCATACCATGCCCTGCCCACCATGCCCCGCCCATTGAGCCAAGCCAAGCCCCATCACAACATACCACGCCTGTCATGCCACGCCCACACCACGCCCCATTGATCCATGCCAATCAATCTTTGTTATGCCACGCCCACAACACGCCATGCCCACTGAGTCACGCCACACCCCATCACAACACATGATGGTTGTGTTACGCCACACTCCCAAAATGTCACACCCCATTGAGCCAAGCCATGCCCCCATCACAATATACCACATCTCTGCTCTCTGCTATGCCACGCCCCATCTATCCATACCACGCCCACCACACAGCTTTGCTATGCCACGCCCACAACACACCACGCCCACTGTGCCAAGCCCCCAGAAGGCCACGCCTCATTGAACCAAGCCATGTCCCATCACAGCTTGTCTCTGCAGTGCCATGCCCATAACAAGCCACGCCCACTGAGCCAAGCCACGCCCCATCACAACACAGGTTTGTTATGCCATGTCCCATCATCACAACACAACAGTCTGTTATGGCCACACTCACACCACGCCCTCAGCACCCCACACCCCATCAAGCCACGCCCCTCCGTGCCACACCCAGGCCACACCCCCGCCACACCTCTTGGCTCTCACCATTTCACCTGGGCCCCCTCCTCTGACACCTCGCACTCAAATTCCACCCGCTGACCCACCATCACCAGCTGGTCCTCCAGGGGCCTTGTGATCAGCACAGGGGGCTCTGCGGGACAGGGGTGTAAGGGCCCCATCCTGGTGTGGGGTCTCCCCTCCAGGCCAGCCACCACTCCCTGGGCAGGGCCCGGCCCACCATTTTTGGTTTTTGGTTTTTGGTTTTTGGGTCACAGCACTTAGGGGTGACTCCTGACTCTACACTCAGAAATTGCTCCTGGCAGGCTCGAGGGACCATATGGGATACCGGGATTCGAACCACCGTTCTTTTGCATGCAAGGCAAACGCACTACCTCCATGCCATCTCTCCAGCCCCACCGGCCCACCTTTGACAAAGAGCTCGGTGCTGCACTTCTCGCCTGCCACCACACACTGGTAAGCCGCGTCGTCGGCCAGCGAGCACTGGCTGATGGTCAGAGTGCGCTTGTTGCCCACCGCCTCGAAGACGTACCTGGGCCGGGCGCAGGGCAGTGGCAGGGGGGCCTTTGGTTCAGCCCCCAACCTCCATGCCTGGGTCCTTTCCTCTCCCCTCCAGAGGATTCCTCCCTACTTGATCCCCTCAGGGGAGGCCTTACTTGCTGCGGATCCATGGAGAATGGAGTGTCCGATGGAGGAGGCCAGGGAGCAGCAACAAGAAACAGAGGTGGAGTTGAACCCAGAGGGAGATAAGCGGAGTTGGGGGGTCGTCCGGAGCCCGCCAAAGAGGGGCAGCCCTTCCTTGCCTCCCTCGCACCTGCCACTCATCTGGATCTCCTGCCCATTCTTGAGCCACTTGATCTCCGCATCTGGGTCAGCCAGCTCCACACTCAGGCGGATCTTGTGGCCTTTGCTCACCTGGTAGGCCGGTTCCAGCTTCTTCTGAAAGGCTGACTCTGTTCCTCAGCCCCAAACGCCCCAGGACCCATGCTCCCCGCAGGCCTGTGTGTCCTCCTGCCCCTCGCTACTGCCCCCTTTCTCCCTGTGTCTCTCCACTGTGACTCTTTTAGGTTCTTGGGCAGCAGGAGAGTCAGACCTGGGACCACATCAAGTAATGTCGACCTGGCTGTTTGGGCCTGTGGGTCAAGACTAAGGCTATAGGGGCCACAGACAGCAGTACTCAGAGACATCTGGGGTGCTGAGGACCCTACTTGGGGGTCTTGCACATGCTAGGGATGTCCTCCAGGCCTGCCCTATACAACCTCAGTTCCTCCCTCCATTCCTTCCTTCCTTCCTTCCTTCCTTCCTTCCTTCCTTCCTTCCTTCCTTCCTTCCTTCCTTCCTTCCTTCCTTCCTTCTTTCCTTCCTTCCTTCTTTCCTTCCTTCCTTCCTTCCTTCCCTCCTCCCTCCATCCCTCCCTCCCTTTTTCCTTCCTTCCTTCCTTCCTTTCTTCCTTCCTTCCTTCTTTTCTTCCTTCCTTCCTCCCACTTTCCTTCTTTCCTCTCTCCCACTTTTCTTCCTGCCTTCCTCCTTTCCTATTGCTACTCAGCAGTCCCAGGGGTCCCACCTATGGCCTCATACATGCCAGACAAGTATCCCACTGTTAAGTTGACCCCCGGCACTGACTCAGTTTCTCTGTCTGTTCCATATCTCCTGGCCCCTGGTCAAGGTAAATGCCCTATCCTCTGTGCTATAGCTCCGGCCCATACCTGTGCTCTTCTTCTCGTCTCTCTTTATGCCCTTGAGGCGCTTGAGCATGCCACGCAGGTCGGTGACCCCATGCTGGAAGGCGATGCGCTCATACTCGGTGGGGGGCGCCTGCCGTAGAATCTCCCACACATCCTCCTCAGCCGGTGGTTCCAGCTTGGCGTCCCTGCACCCCAATGCATGCCCAGGTCATAGGACTGCTGTGCTGTCACCTTCTCCTCACACTCAGGGGGACTGTTTCCCCTCCTCTCTGGGGCCAGACCACCCCCTCCCCTACCCCTGCCCAAATCTTGTTGAGCACAAGATTCAGAAATCTCTACTTAAGTGTCACTGGTCAGTTCCGAGGGTGCTTGAGACTCAGTATGGGGAGCTGGGGCAGGATAGGGGCTCCTGGCTGAAGTCGAGGTGATGTCACTCACCTCGGGGTTCGGAAACTGCTGCTCCAGGAGGGGCAGAGAAGCAGGGCACACATTAGTGGGGGCCACTCACCAAGCCCAGACCCCACATTTCTCCACTTTTGGTCCCATAATGCAACACTAAGACACACCCTTGTTTGTTCCCCCCTCAACCCCCACAGGCAGGCGACTGGAATGGCCTGAGGTTTCCCCACCCAGTCAGTGGGGTTCTGTGACCACCCTGGCAAGTAGAGGCAGGGTCCCCAGACTCACTCTCTGGGGAGACGTAGCAGCAGCAGTGACATGATGATGGGTCCCGGAATATGAGGGGGAAGAGAGAAGGGGTCAGTGGGCAGGATAGGCACTTCCTGCACCCCTGGACCTTCTCTACACTTTCTCACGGGCCCCAAAGCCTATGGAAGTGAACTCAGGCCTTGGGGGTGCAGCCCTCAGATGGGGACGAGGACAGAGGCTCAGAGGGGTGGTGGCATGCATGGAACCCATGCATGGTTTCCTGCAGGACTGACCAGGACCATCCCAGGCTCACCTCTTTTTCAGCAGTGAGCTGAAGTCCAGAGTTCCTGAGTCCTCATAACTGTCACTGATGAGAGGGACCCCCAGTGAGGCCAACCAGAAGGGGTTCAGGAAGGGCAGGTGAGATGCATAGACAAGAAAGGACACAGGTAAGGGGATCCAGTGTCAGAATCAGGACTCTTAATGGGAGTAAAAGGGGTCCTGATCTCAGACCCAAGATCTATATATGGGGGTAAAGGGGGCCCAGTCCCAAACCCAGTCCCAAACCTATATATGGGGCAAAGGGGGCGTCCATTCTCAGACACAGAATCTATATATCAGGTTAAAGGAGTTCCCGGGGCTATGTATGGGGGAAGGGATACCTGGTCCTTCGGCCTCCTCCAGTCAGGCTCCTGTGGGGGTGACAACCAATCTCTCACCTGCTGGGAGCTACCATTCCCCCTCTCCTCACCTCCCCACATCATCTCCGAACAGATGTCCCTGTCCCAGTCCAGCTTCCATATTATCCCACACCCCAGCTCTGGTTTGGAACTCACGTGCGACGGAAAGCAGATCTGAGGTCCAAGTCACTTGGACCAATGGCCTCTAGGCTCAAAAAGGGAGGACGAGTAAGGACCTCAGAGCAGGCAAACCCAGGCCCTCACACCTACCCAGCCAGGATACCTCAGGGTGGGTGTCTGCCTTAGGACCCCACTTCCTAAGTCTTCCCTGGGTCCAGGTCATAAAGGGAAAACTTCTAATAGTGCCGGTTTTTTTTTTTTGTTTTTTTTTTTTTATTTTTGGGTCACACCCTATGGCACTCAGGGGTTACTCCTGGCTCTACACTCAGAAATCGCCCCTGGGGGCTGGTGAGGTGGCGCTAGAGGTAAGGTGTCTGCCTTGCAAGCACTAGCCAAGGAAGGACCACAGTTCGATCCCCCGGCATCCCATATGGTCCCCCCAAGCCAGGGGAAATTTCTGAGCGCTTAGCCAGGAGTAACCCCTGAGCATCAAATGGGTGTGGCCCGAAAAAAAGAAAAAGAAAAAGAAATCGCCCCTGGCAGGCTCCAGGGACCATATGGGATGCCAGGAATCGAACCACTGTCTGTCCTAGATCGGCTGCATGCAAAGCAAGCACCCTCCTGCTGTGCTTTCTTTCCAGCCCCTCGAATAGTGCCTTGAAGTGGCTCATGTCCACACCTGGGGCCTGGAACCTGTGACACCAGACCAGAAGCGCCACTAAGGCCAAACCTTCCCAACCCTGGAAATTTCCACCAGCTTCTATCGGAGCAACCTCGGACCTGGACCTCAATTATCAGCCAGGACTGTGCACAGCCTGAGCATCGGGATGGGGACCCACAGTAGAACTCAGCCTCTCACCGTGGACAGTGAGGTTGAAGTTGCAACTGTCGAATTTGTCCTTGGTGGACACCTCACAGCGGTAGCCTCCAGCAGAGGTGGCCTGGGCATCCGTGATGTGCAGCTCAAAGAGGTAGATCTAAGGATTGAAGAGTTACAGAGGCTGGGGGGCTTCTCCTCCAAAAGGGGGGGTGTGATGGCTTGGCCACAACGTTCTCCCTCCTAGGTGCCAAGACCCAGCACTGCTCTCTGCTGGCCGAGCATAATAAAGGTTCAGCAATGGGGATGGATGCACCTTCGGTTTCCCTCCAGAGGGGGAGCTATGGTGCCAATAATGCCCATCCTACCCTGGTGGGCAGAGCAGGCAGAGGAAAGCCCAGATTCTAGGTCTCAGGTCAGCAACAACTCGTCAAGCTTTTTTTTTCTCTGCATGAATAATGTCCTGGGGCAGCCCTGATCCCTGAGACCCATAAATCCACCCATTCATCCATCTATCCATTCACCCACTCACCCACCCACCCACCCATCCATTCACCCATACATACATACATCTACCCATTCATCCATTCATCCCTTTAGTCACCTATCAATCCATCCATTCCATCCATCCATTCATCCATCTATCCATCCATTCATCTATCCATACATACATACATACACCCTTCCATCCATCCACCCATTCATCCATTCACCCACCCATTGATTTGTCCATCCATCCACCCATCTATCCATCCACCATCATGCATACTTGCATCCATCAGTCCATCCATCCAAGAGCTCACATACCCTGAGGTGCACCATACTATGTGCTGTCCTGCAGACTGGCTGAATGCCTTGGGATCCTCAGGCTTTAAGCTTTTCCACACCTCCCTGAGCCATGTTCACCTGAGCACCGCCCAATCCAGGCTTCTTTGTCCCTCTTTGCACCTTCCTTGCAAATTCATGCCCCCCCATGCCTCCCTGTGCCCACACCAGAGTCTGAAAACCCTCTTAAGCAAATCCCACAGAAGCCCAGGCCCCACATACACACGTTCCACACGCCCCTGTTCACAACCTCTGTGCATGCAGCCCTGCAGGCTTCTGTGTGTGCCCCTATGTACAGTACATGCTCCCCACAGGCCCACCTTGCTGGCCCGGTCGTAGCTGTCATGCAGCTGCAGATGCTGGCCCACCTTGCTGCTCAGGTCCACCCACTTGCCCTTGAACCACCTGACTACAGGGGGTTTTAGGAGACTGGCGCCGGCCACCCGGGCTGAGAAAGTGATGCTGCCGCCTGTAGGAAAGAGGACCGCCAGACTGTGTACAGGGGTGTCCTGCTGCTTCCCTGCCCAGCCATGCCCAGCACAGCCATCCTACACTCACCCACGGTCACTTCACCATCCTGTGGCCGCATCACAAAGAGGCCGATAGGGTCCTCCGGGGCCCCTGACCCATCAGGGCTGACAGGGGCAGCCAGGCCATTGGGAGCAGCCAGGCCGTTGGGGGCACCAGGGCCATCAGGGGCTGTTGAGCTTGACCCTAGAGGAAGAGAGCTTTGGGATCTGCCCCGGGACACCCCCACCTGCTGGCTGTGGCCTTTCCTGCCCACCCAGCTCACCTTCGGGTGTTGGGGCACTTCCTGCCAACTCAGCAGCAGGGGCTGCGTCTTCTCCCGGCGCTGCAGGAGCCTCGGCAGTAGGGCCGGGAGCAGGGCTGGGCTCAGGCTCTGCCTTCTCTGCAGGGGATTGTGGGCCAGAGCCCTTCAATCCTCACGGGTCCTGTACCCCTCATACATTGCGCATGCTCTGTGCTCCTCCCAGCTGGCCCCTTGGTCTCACTCCCCCATCCCTTCTTTCCCTGAGCTGTGCCATTCTCCCCAGTACACACACCCTTCTCCTCCCCTCTGCCCCTTCTCTCCTCAGTGTCCCAAAATCTCAGTTCTTTGTGCCTCAGTCTCTTGGGACTTGGTCATGGAGGATTGCCTGGGCCAGGAGAGGCATCAGGACTTATCCCCCTCAATAAGGCCATTGTGGGGCCCTTCTCCCCAGGAATCACACCCAGCTGGGTGAGCCTGAAGAGCTCAGCACATGTGGTGGCCCCGGGGCTTTGGACTCAAGATCTGGTGCTTGCTGGAAAGAGACTGGAGTCACTGCACCCTCTTCTTGTGCTCTCCCCCAAATCCCATCTCTAGCTGGCATCTTTTCAAAGGAGGGGCTCACCTGCTCATCACCCTTTTTTTCCCCAATTCCCAGGCTCTGTGGGGCTCCCTCTCCACCGATAGCCCTGAGGGTTTTCCCTGAAAGTCCACAGCCCACAGTTGGCAGCTGTGTGTAAGAGCCTAGCAGGGAAGCAGGGCTGGCATTTGCCCTGCTGGCACATATCTATGACTCAGAGGGGTCCTGCTGTAAGAGAAGGGTTCTCGGCCCGGAGAGATAGCACAGCGGCATTTGCCTTGCAAGCAGCCGACCCAGGACCAAAGGTGGTTGGTTTGAATCCCGGTGTCCCATATGGTCCCCCGTGCCTGCCAGGAGCTATTTCTGAGCAGACAGCCAGGAGTAACCCCTGAGCAACGCCGGGTGTGTCCCAAAAAAAAAAAAAAAAAAAAAACGAAGGGTTCTCTGGAGAAAGGCCAGTCACAGAGATTGAGAAAACTTCTCCTCATTTCGGGGTAGCAGATGGAAAGGTGCAGGGCTAGGTCTGGTTCTCAGAATTCAGCCTCCAGTAAGGTTCTCACCTGCCTCTGTGACCTTGAGATCAAACTTGACCTTGGAGGTGCCCGCAATGACGGCGTAGGAGCCCTGGTCGTCGGGGCCCACGTTGTGCACAGTGAGGGAGTGCCTCGTACCCTCGGTGCTCAGGCTGAACTTGTCGCTGGCACTGAGGTCGCTGCCTGCCCGCTGCCAGCGCACCTTCACGCCTGCACGCTCAGTCTCCGCCTCGAACACAGCCACGCCACCTGCCACCACCGCCAACGACCGAGGCTTCTTGCTGAAAGCGGAGACTGACCAAGCAGCCCTGAGGTCACCGCCTGGCACTCACCACCCCGCAGATCTGATGGGTAGATCTTGGCACTGGCCTCCCGCCTTTCTGTTGGGGATGCCCAGCTCTCCTTGTGCCCTGCCATTGGGGGCCCTTGGCGAGGGACAAGGAATCTGTCTGTTTGGATGAGGCTAAATTTGGCCCCGTGGGCCTCTGATTGAGATAAGGCCTCGGTGGCAGCAGTGAGCCAGATGTCTGACCTGGGCAAGCCCAGGACTGGGAATCTGGGACCTTCTCTGCCCTTGGCCCTGGCTCAGTGACCTCCTGGTCGTCCTTTCCCTGTCCCTGTAGAGGCGATGGCAAGGCAAGGCACAGCGGGGACACAGTCTTCAGAAGCTGGGAGAACCAGCCTAGAATCGACCAGTAGAAATGGGGGCTGGGACTGGGTTTAGAGCCCTTACTGGCCTCACCAAGCCCAGGCCAAGAAAGGGGGCAGGGATGGCAGCCACCTGCACCCTGAGAGTGAGTGGTGGTCTTGAGACCTTTCTGCAGGCTCTGTCCCCTCTCTGTGTTCCCTGAGCTAATAGGGAAGGAGAAACAGTGAGAAAGGAGATGGGAGGATGGTACCCCCTCAACCCCTCATAGGCCCAAATTCTCATTCAGGGGCTCAGAGATCCAGCCTCTCCTACAGCCTTTGTTCCTTTCCTCATGACTCAACACCCCCAATCACCCCGTCCACAGTCCTCCCCGTCCCCTGTTCAGCCCGACCCAGCCCGGAGCTACCTGGCTTTTTTGTGGGCTCTGGCATCTTGAGAGATTTCACCTCAGAATGGAGAGAACCACGAGCCACCTCTGAAGGTTCTGAGTGGGACCCCTCCTGCCCTATTTATATAGGGCTTCCCCCCTCCCCAACACCCCTTATCTACCTCCTGCCTGGCCAGTGGCTAAATATAGACAAGTTCCAGGGAACTAACTCTGGGGGTTGGAGGGTGCACTGCTCCGGGCTAGGCCCATCCCTTTCCCCACCCTTAGTTGGTCTGAGGCCATCTGTACCACACGCTGTGCTTGTTCTGTGATTGTGTGGTGGGAGTATGGGGGACCCCAGAACCCCAAGCCTGGTTCATTACATGCCTTCCTCCCAGGCATCTAGAAACTGTGGGCCATGATCCCTGGGACCAGGTTCATCACTCCGTCCCCCTTCCAGCACTTCCTGCATTTCCTCCTCTATTGTGGGGCTGGGAGAGCAGCACCCCAAAAAGGGCACATCCAGGACACAGTGGGCAGGCCTGGGCCAGCCTCCAGCTGTTTCCCAGATGCTCCTAGTCCAGCCAGGTAGGGAGGGGGGCAATTCTGGGGCCCTGTGTCATCCCAGTGGAAGGGGGAAGTCCTGGGGAAGCATACAAGGAAGAATTTCTCAAGGTACCCCAAAGTGCAAGGCGGAAGTGGCTGGTGATGCGATGCTCAGGGGTTTCTCCTGGCTATGCGCACAGAAATCGCTCCTGGCTTGGGGGACCATATGGGACACCGGAAGTGGCAGGAAGTGGTTCTTTCAAAGTCATACAGAAATGATACAGAACGTCCTGATTTTCTTCATGCTCTCCCAGCCTTTGACCCACTCTGTGACCTTTGACCATTCCATACTGCTTCCCTCACATTAGGGACAGATACTAAGTGAAAAAGAGGCACGTCCTAAGCAGTATCCGACGTCAGGAACAGTCACTGGTCCTCACTGTCAGTGGACTGTCACTATTACTGAATCCCAGAGCTCGGGTTCAGTCCCAGCATCACAAGGTCCCCCCAAACATGTGTGAGACCCCCGAACATGGAGCTGGCAATAGCCTCTCAGTACTGCTGGGTGTGGCCCCAAAACAAAAACACCTCACAGCTCTCAAAATACCAGATCTATTTCTGCCAAGTTTTATTTAATCTGACTCAGACTTTCTCTTCCTTCCTTCCTTCCTTCCTTCCTTCCTTCCTTCCTTCCTTCCTTCCTTCCTTCCTTCCTTCCTTCCTTCCTTTTCTTTTTTTTCTTTCTTTTTTTTTTGTGGGGTAAGGGGTCACACCTGATGATGATCAGGGCTTACTTTTGGCTCTGAACTGAGGAATCACTCCTTGTGGGCCTCGGGGAACCATATGGTATGCAAGGCATGAACCCTACCCTCTGTGCTGTCTCTCTGGCCTTTATTGAAGCCTTCTTTTGAAGGAGAGGGTCTCCCTAGCAACTTAGGGGCCCTGATGTCATTCTGAGTAATACCAGCCAAGTAGGTTGAATGCTGTGAAGCTCAGGCTGGAGAGACAGCTCTGTTGGAATCCCTCACTGAAGTTCTCTTCCTGGCCCTTCATCAAACGCGTTAAAGATGTCGTTTCCAGGGGCCTGGGCGGTGGCACTAGAGATAAGGTGTCTGCCTTGCCAGTGCTAGCCTAGGACGGACCATGGTTCGATCCCCTGGTGTCCCATATGGTCCCCCAAGCCAGGAGTGACTTCTGAGCACATAGACAGGAGTAACCCCTGAGCATCACCGGGTGTGGCCCAAAAACCAAAAAAAAAAAAAAAGATGTCGTTTCCAGGGCTGCAGAGGCAGCTCAGCAGATTGAGCATAGGCATTGCACTAAGGAGGCCTGAATTCTAGCTCCAGCACCATGTAATCCACCAAGCAAGGTTGAGAGTGATTCCCAGGCACCTTTGAGGGTGGCCCCCAAACCAAAAATCCCAACACAGAGGGTTGAAACCATAGTAAAGAGGTAGGGTGCTTGTCTCGCACATGGCCTACCTGAGTTCAATCCACGCCATCCCATATAGTCTCCCAAGCCTACCCGGAATGATCCCTGAGTACAGAGCCAGAAGTAACCACTGAGCATCGCCAGATATAGACAATAAATAAACAAAAGCAAATTGGCAGCAAGAGGAGGAGCAGGTGGCCTCATAGGAGCTATCTACCCGCTCTAACTTTGTGTCTAATATAAGGACTGTGTCACATATCTTTGTGTTTCTCCCGCCACTCAACATGGGAGAGGGCCGTCAGCAAACACCTTTTGTTTTGTTTTGTTTTGGGGCCATACCCGGTGACATTCAGGGTTTACTCCTGGCTATGCACTCATAAATCACTCCTGACTCAGGGGACCATATGGGACACAGGGGATAGAACCCAGGTCTGTCCTGGGTCAACTGCATGCAAGGCAAAGGCCCTACCACTGTGCTATTGCTCTAGCCCCAACTAACACCCTTGAACAAATGAGAGAGAGACAGAAAGAGAGAGGGAGAGATAGAGGGAGAGGGGGACAGAGAGAGAGAGAGAGAGAGAGAGAGCATGAGGAGGCCACAAGGTGCACAGCTCATTGTAAAAGATTCTGATGTAGGAGAATTCAGATAATAACTTTAATGATTCATACTTAGGCAAAGAAACAAAAAGCTAAGTTATTTGTAGTTTTTGGGTTGGCTTAATAGTGACACGTGAACATAAACACTTGTTTTCTTAGGAGAAAATAAACATTGTTGGAGCAGTCATCCATAGTCTTTGGGTTGGCTGTATACTGACACCTTATTTATATCTTAACATTTGGACCCAAAACATTTATTTTCTAATCCCAAATGAACTAAGCAACGCTGGCCTTCCAGACCTCTCTTTTCAGGCCAGGGATGGAGGCCAGGTGTTCAGGGAAACAGGATGGAGGATGGCCTTCACCACAGTCCTGCGCTAGGCCCCTGGCGCTGCATCCCTGGGCTGGGCAGGGTAAGGAGTTAATGCTATGTCAGCAGAGCAGTGGGCTGGGGATTGGGGCTCAGTGCAGGGGGTGGCGGCGCTCAGCCAGGCCCCCTCGGCCCAGCACCTCGCCACTAAACTGGTAGGTGAGCTTCTTCTTCACCTTCTTCACCTCCCCGGTCTTGCCATAGTTGCGTAGCGCCCGCGCCATCTTCTGGTACGTCATCTTCTTGCGGTTGCCCTTCTGGATGCCCCAGCGGTGGGCCAGCGCCTCCTTGTGCTTGGATGAGAACTGGAAGGTGCCCTTATCCTTGTCCACCCACCAGATGCTGTCCTTCATGTCGCCGTTCCGAAGCAGCTCCAGAAGGAACTGGTACAGGCGGATCTTCTTCTTGCCTGTGGGCAGGGAGTAGTCAGCTGCCTGGTGAGACCCAGGGCCTCAGGGAGGGGACCACATTGGGGCACACACACACAGCACAGCCTGACATGAATGATGCCCTGGAGCTGTCTAGACCTCCACACACCCCACATACATCCGCAAACTCACAAATGCCCAACACACACATCTGGCATGTACCCCCATCCACACCTTTACACCTTATTTACACTCATACACACAGGCATCCAATATAAACTCTCACCCATACTGTCATCACTTCATACTTTCATTCACACACCTGTTTTTGTTTTGTTTTGTTGTTTTCTCGGGCCCCACCTGGTGATGCTCAGGGGTTACTCCTGGCTCTGTGTTCAGAAATCACTCCTGGCAGACTCGGGGACCATACAGAATGCCGGGGATTGAATCTGGGTCAGCCACATGCAAGGCAAATGTCCTTCCCGTTGTGCTATTGCTCCAGCCCTTCACACACTCACATGTGAGCAACATTCATATTTATACCTTCATTCATACACTCACACCACCCACATACAACTGCACATTCACAAATGCCCAACATAGGGGCCAGAGTGGTGGCATTAGTGGTAAGGCGTCTGCCTTGCAAATATTAACCTAGGACGGACCGAGGTTCGATCCCCGGTGCCCCATATGGTCCCCCAAGCCAGGGGCGATTTCTGAGTGCATAGCCAGGAATAGCCCCTCAGCATCACCGGGTGTGGCACAAAAAATGCTCAACATAAACATCCAACATGTACACTCATCACACTTTCATAGACACACTAATTCATACACATGCATCCAATATGTGTACCATCCACACCTTCACCTGTATGCTGGGGCACACCTGACAGCCCAGTGTCCACACTCACAGCAGGAAGGCTCTGGGGCCACTTGACCTTGTCTAGAGGGCCTGGCAGGACCACAGATCTGGCCAGAGTCATGTCTGGGGACACATCTGGGGCCCCCCCTACCTGTTTCGCCATGCAGGAGGCCTGGGCCTTGCTCCAGTCCATCCACCTCCCCATCAGACACCTCCAGTGGGGGGCTCTGTCGCTCCCCCTCCTCCTCATCAGTGCTGGGTGCGGCTGGAGACAGGGAAGGGTATGGGAGGCACATCCGGGGTAGGTAGGAGACCTGCAAAAGGGGGTTATGGGGGAGAGACAGAAGAGAGAGACAGACTGAGGGCCAAGTGCAAGCTCAGTGGGCAGAAGGCTTGGGACAAGGCTGGAGAAAAGGGAGCACCACATAGGGGCACACTGAGGGTGCAGGGGGTGGGCTGGGTCCCTGGTTCTGATGTGAGACAACAGGAGAATGGAACCAGAGCCTTTTCTTTGTGCAGTTGGAAAGGCTTGGGGTGAGAGGTGACAGACATGGGGGGAGCAGTAAGTGCCAGCACTAGGCCACAGGGTCCCCAAGGGTTGGGGTGCATAACACACAAAGATTCAGGGAAAAGGGTCAATGGGGAGTGGAGGGGTGGCAGAAGTGTGGGCGTTCAGGGACTTGAAAGCATGATAGGGGGAATCATCTGTCCTTGAACTAACAGGTGTGGGGATCAGGAAGTCAGGTGGAGGGTCGCCAGCAGCCTTTGGATTTCAGCCCCATCCTTGGCCCCGGGGAAATACAAAGCAGGCTGCATAAGTGCAGAACGTGACCTGCGGGGCATGCACCTGGTGGCCGATGCTGGTGGGCGCAGGTGCCACAGGGTTGTCCAGCACGTGCATTTGCTCCAACTCCATGTGGCGGTACAGCTGCTGCAGCTGCGGCGCCTGCACGCTCTGCAGCTCGGTGAAGTGGTTCTCGGCGAAGCTGTCGAACTCGGTGTGCACGTGGTGCGGGTGGTAGTCCCAGTAATGGTCTGCAGGAGGCGGCAGTCAGCTAGCGCCTTGGCCTTTCCCCACCCTCCTGGACCCAACCACCTGTATTTCCTACAGAAAGGAGTTCACGGAGGGGCTTGGTTGGGGGCCAGCCAGGACCCAGGTGGAAGCCTGTGTCCTGTCCCAGACTGTGGAGCTCCAATCTGCCCTTGGCTTCCTGGGGCCCTCAGGCCTGCACCC
Organism: Suncus etruscus; assembly: GCF_024139225.1. Lineage (NCBI taxonomy): Eukaryota > Metazoa > Chordata > Mammalia > Eulipotyphla > Soricidae > Suncus > Suncus etruscus. The sequence goes on from NC_064856.1 coordinate 96,999,783, forward strand.
AGGCACCCCTTGATCCCCTGGCCTTGGATTAGCAGCATTTAGGAGACTAAGGGAATTCACGTTTGCAAAAACTCCCCAGGGGGTTGGAGTGTGTAGGGAGCTTGCCTTGCTGAATCCAATCCCTGGCACCCCATATGTTCCCCCAAGCCCACCAGGAGTGACCCCCTGGAGTGCAGAACCAGGAGTAAGCCCTGAGCACTGTTGGGTACTTAAACAACAACTAAGAACAACCAAATACCTCCTGTGGGGCCAGAGAAATGGCCCAAAGGGCTGGGGCTTGTGCCTGGCATAAGTAAGGTCCCACATTCTGTCACCAGCACCACATAACCCCTTTTCCCCAGCACAGAATTTGTCAGTCCCCACCTCCAGCTCAATGAATGAAACAGAATCAAAAGGAAAGTGAACCCCATGTTGCTGAGGGTTCACAAGGGCTAGACACTCTCCTTGGCCATGGGACCCTCTTTCTCTGGGCCACTGTCCTTTAGAGGATTTGGCTAGCAGAGCCAGAATCCTTGCATTTGTCTTCTGTCCCCATTCCTGGCCTCTTACCCCAGTCCAGGTGGACAAGTCTGGATCCTCAGAGAGCCCCACCCCCATCCTAACTGGAGGTTAGGGGGACCCAGAGTGCATCCACATCTCTTTGTGTGGGGCACTCCTGGCTCCCTCTCCCTCCGGTTTCTCCCCTCTGACAGCCATGAGCTCCTCCAGAGGGGTTCAACCTTTGGCGTTTTCCAGAAGAGGGACCCCAGGAGCTCTGCCTTAGAGCCAATGTGGTGACTATCCAGGCCTCTGGATTTGGGAAGTACATTGGGGATTCAGGAATGAGAGGTGCTGACAAGGGAGCAGGGTGTCTGGCATAGAACAGGACACTAAGGAAGTTCCTGCTTGGCTAAACTCCTGGATCCCTGCCTCAAGCACCCCTAAAAGTTGCAAGAGATGGTTGAGCTGCACTCAGGATTTCTAAAGGCATCAGAAATGTCTTTGCCTCTGATTTGGGGGCTCATAGGGATAGTTCTAAACAGGAGCTTGTTGGTAGCATTCTGGGTAGTGACCCGGAAAGGTGTCCACACAGGAGCCCTTTCTAGTACAGAGGTCAGAGGTCTCCATAGACTGGCTCACAAATGCTTCTCTTCACCCCTTCAGCCCGTGCCATGAGCCATTGGCCCATTCAGCACTCTGCCCTATAGCATGTCTGCTCCTCACAGGATGTTTGCCAGCCAGCCCAAATTGATCCCTGGCACCACACAGTAACCTGGACATAGAGTCGGAGTGACCTGATCTCCTGAGCACCACTGGGTATAACCCCAAAACAAACAGACAAAAACAAAATAAAGCTTGTAAATCTGAAAAAAAATTCATCACCTTTAAATCCTCCTTCCTTAGACTGTTAGGTACCAAACACAGTGGAGATTAATTCCTTGTGAACTACAGATCCATACAAGTTAACATTTTTGTTTTGTTTTTGGGCCACACTCAGTAGCACTCAGAACTCAGGCTCAGGGGACTATATGAGATGCCAGGGATTGAACCTGGGTCAGCAGCGTGCAAGGCAAATGCCCTACCCTTTATGCTATCACTCCTGGCCCTTACAAGTTACATTTTTTTTAACTGGTTTTTGGGCCACACCTGGTGGTGCTCAGGGGTTATTCCTGGCTCTGTGTTCAAAAATCGCTCCTGGTAGGCACGGGGGACCATATGGGATGCCAGGATTCGAACCACCATTGGTCCTAGGCCGGCCACTTGCAAGGCAAATGCTATCACTGTGCCATCTCTCTGGCCCCAAGTTACTTTTAATGTTTTTTGTTTACTTGTTTGTTTATTTTTTGATATACCAGACACAGTACTAAGCACCTAATCACTTTGGTTTCATTTATTCCCCACATGGCCACTACAGGAGAAGAGCTTCCATTTGTGTGCAAGAAAACAAAATCCACATTAAATTCTGTCCATTAGCCACTAGAAGAATCTGTCTTTGAAGCCAGTGACTGACTTTGAGGCTAAACTGACTCTTACTAAACCCTATGTCTATGGAGGAATAAAACTGTCACAGCCAAGAGGACATGAGATCTTGGACTGTTCTTATCTATTACCAGGGATCCTCAAACGACAGCCCATGAGCCACATGCGACCCACTAAGGACATTTATCCAGTCCTCCGGGTGTTTTTGCTGCTGTTGCCTATCCTGCTTAGCAGCTGACTTCCTGGGCCCACAGTGCACATGCGTGGAATGTGTGTCACACTTTCTGACTCCCTTCCTCTATGTCTCTCGATTCCTCTTCTCAGACTCAGGCAGGGATTCTCAAACTATGGTCTGCAGGCCACTATTGTTCATAGTTTTCTTTCTTTTTTTTTTTGTTTTGGTTTTTGGGCCACACCCGGTGACACTCAGGGGTTACTCCTGGCTATGCGATCAGAAGTTGCTCCTGGCTTGGAGGACCATATGGGACACCGGGGGATCGAACCGCGGTCCGGCCTAGGCTAGCGCAGGCAAGGCAGGCACCTTACTTCTAGCGCCACCGCCCGGCCCCTTCTTTTTTAGTTTTTAGGTCATACCCAGCAGTGCTCAGGGGTTACTCCTGGCTCTACACTCAGAAATTGCTCCTGGCAGGCTCAGGGGACCATATGGGATGCCGGGATTCGTTTTAGTTTTTGTTTTTTTGTTTTTGGGTTACACCCGGTGGTGCTCAGGGGTTACTCCTGGCTGTCTGCTCAGAAATAGCTCCTGGCAGGCACAGGGGACCATATGGGACACCGGGATTCGAACCAACCACCTTTGGTCCTGAATCAGCTGCTTGCAAGGCAAACGCCGCTGTGCTATCTCTCCGGGCCCTGGATGCCGGGATTCGAACCACCGACCTTCTGCACACAAAGCAAACGCCTTACCTCCATGCTATCTCTCTGGCTCCCTCTTTTTTTTTTTTTTTAACTATAGTCTGGCTCTCCAACAGTCTGAGGGACAGAGCCAGAGCAGTGGCACAAGCGGTAAGGCATCTGCCTTGCATGTGCTAGCCTAGGATGGACTGCGGTTCGATCCCTCCCCCGGAGTCCCATATGGTCCCCCAAGGCAGGAGCGATTTCTGAGTGCATAGCCAGGAGTAACCCCTGAACATTACCGGGTGTGGGCCAAAACCCTAAATAAATAAATAAACAAACAAACAAACAAATAAATAAATAAAAATAAAAAGTTTGAGGACCTCTGCATTAGTCTGTGTGACATCATCTATCCTTCATCTCCCTTCACCCATTCTCCATCTAAGCATCATTTACCCTATGTCCTTTTCTCATCTTTCCACACTGAATTGCTATTTACTATTCCATCCACCCACCTCCCATACATTGCCATTCATCATCATCCACTTGTCACCCAGCCGCAGTTCTCCCGACCACTGACCTCATACTAAACTTTCCTCCATCCACGCATCAGCCTTCTTTCATCTGTCATCCACCTACTCACCCCCATAATTCCATCTATCCCTCCCTCATCCTTTCATCACTGAGTTATCATCTAGCTATTCACTCATCAGTCATCTATCCATTATTAAACCGTTATCCATTCTGGGCCAGAGATACTCAAAGAGCTGAGCACAACCTTTACATAGAGGAGGCTGGATTCCATCACCAGCAATGCATTATTTTTCCCAAGCACCATCAGGATTGACCCCAGAGCACAGAGCTGGACGTAGCTCCTGAGAACACATACACAAAAATAACCTTTCACCCACCATAGAACACTCATTCATCCAGACCAGACAACAACCATTCACCTTGATCTGGCTCCTCCTCTAAACCAACTGCTAATCTATGATCAAAGTCTCTCACCCACATTTTCCTATTCTTATTCAGTTGTGGTTTTTTTTTCAGCAGGGCCTCTTTGTATTGCTTGAGGGCCTGGGGTTCAGAGCCAGTGATATGGTTCTGTTTGGGCCTAAAAGGGCCAAAGGTGATAGTTGTGAAAGGGGATCAAACAGAAGCAGGGATCAGATTTGGGGTCTTATGCAAGCAAGGCTTGTACACCCCCTCTCATTTGAACTATCTGACCATAACTCAGCTTGTTTGATTGGTTGGTTTTATTAATCTGTGTTATGAAAGCAAAATTAAAATAGCTTCAAAGCAACCCCTACCTCCACTACCCCCCCCCCAAATAAACCCTGCAGGTGGAGAGATAGTGGAACAGATAGGGAGCTTGCCTTGCATGCCACCAAGCTGGGTTTCAAGGGACAAATAGTCCCTTGAGCCTCACCAGGAGAGATTCCCTGAGCCCAGAGCTAGATATTAGCCAGGTAGGGCCAAAAAAAAAAAAAAAAAAAAGTAAGGCATCATTGAGTTATTTTCATCTGCTCAAAGCAGAAACCCCCACTGAAGCCCAGGGGTCTCCCCAGGGGAGCAGGAGTAAGATCAAAACAGAGAAAGAAGATGAAAACTGAAGCAGCTGCCTTCTTCGGAAATTACAAGCCACTGAACCAGGGCTCCTGAAGCCCAGCCAGCGCAGACTGTCCAGATAAGGAAACTGCAGACCCAGAGAGCAGAGAGCTGCAGTTTTCAGGGTACCTGGCACACTAACCTTGTCCCCTAATTTCTGTTGTTTTGTTTTGGTTTGGTGTTTGTTTGTTTTTGGGTCACACCCAAAAACTGGCGCTCAGGGGTTACTCCTGTCTCTGCCCTCAGAAATTGCTCCTCGGGCCGGAGAGAAAGCACAGTGGCGTTTGCCTTGCAAGCAGCCGATCCAGGACCAAAGGTGGTTGGTTCAAATCCTGGTGTCCCATATGGTCCCCCCGTGCCTACCAGGAGCTATTTCTGAGCAGACAGCCAGGAGTAACCCTTGAGCAATGCTGGGTGTGGGCCAAAACAAAACAAAACAAAAAAAAAAGAAATCGCACCTGGCTTGGGGGACCATATGGGATGCCCGGATTTGAACCACTGTCAGTCCTGGGTCGGTTGCGTGCAAGGCAAATGCCCTACTGCTGTGCTATCTCTCCAGCCCCATTGTCCCCTAATTCTTAGAGTGTCTCTCTCTCTTTTGTTACAAAAATAAATCTGGTGGGGCCTGCTCGCTAACATTCCACAGCATTAACACAGTGCCTGGTATAGATAAGATACTTCGAGGGAATGTGGCAGAGACTAAGTCAGCAGGAGATAGTGTTGGAGGTAGAGGGAAGAATCATGGGGATGGTGAGTGAGTGGACAGATAGGAGGAGGTGTGAAAAATGAGTGTCAGTGATCAGAGGCAGGGCAGAGGAAAGGGTACATGGAAAGAAGGAAGGATGGAGGATGGAGTCATTCCTTGGGACTCCATTTTCTCCACCAATTCCAACACAAGTGACTAAACCTCGTTAAGATAGTTATAGAAACAAGACTGGAAACGGTAAGTGTTGGCGAGGTTGAAGGACATCAGGACCCTGAGAACTGTTGGTGAGACTAAAAATCGCAGCGCTATGGAAAGCGTAGGGTGATGCCATAAAAATTCAAAATAAAACCAGTATTTGAAGAGGTCAGAGTGATAGTGCAGTGGGTAGGGCATTTGCCTTGCATGCAGCCAACCCAGGTTCGATCCTCTGCATCCCATATGGTTCCCTGAACCCACCAGGAGTGATTCCTGAGTGCAGAGCCAGGAGTAATCTCTGATCACCACTGGGTGTGGCTCTAGTATAAAAAAATTTTAGCATTTGGTGCAGCAATCCTATTTCTGAGTTTATACCCTCCCCCAAATCAAGACACTGGTGTCTTGAAGCTTTCTGTCGACCTCTGTTCACAGGAGCACTGGTCCCATCACTAAGATGGGACTAACAGAGTAATAACAGAGCGATGAGACATGGGATAGACGATGGTGGAGGTGAACTATTACTCGGCCATGCAAAGGAAGGAAATTTTGACTTAGGTAATCAGAGGCATAATCCTCTACCAACTCTCTGTGATGCATGAAATAAGTCAGCAGATAAAGGGAGACCCAGCATGATTTTATCGTGAGAGCAGTCTGACTCAGAAACGAAGAGAAGGGGACGGGGAGAGAAAGAGAAGGGGACAGTTGCCGGAGCTGAGGATAGGAGGGGAGGGAGGGTGGTATGGTTGATGAGTACAGGATGCCAGTCTGAAGAGGGGAAAAGAATTCTGGACAATGAAGCATACTATGTCACTGAGCTGTTCCTGTCAACTGTTAAAATGGTGATTTTTATATGATGTACCTGTTGTCACATTTTAAAAATGCTAATGAACATTCAAATAGATAAGACAGTAGAATAGTAGGGCAGTTGATTTGCATACAACTGACCCAGGTTCAGTCCTCTGAGCCGCACCAGGAGTGATCCCTGAGCATAGAGCCAGAAGTAAACCCTGAGCACTGTAAAGTTTAGCCCAAACAACCCCCCAAAATGTATTCATAGGGAGGTAGTAACAATTTTCAAAAGGACAAAAATAAAACTAAATAGAAAATGTCATCCAACTACAGATACATGGATCATGAAGATGTGCTACTTATATACAATGAGATACTACATGGCCGTAAGGAATAATACAATCATGCAATTTGCTACAACATGGATGGAACTGGAAGCTATTATGTTAAATAAAGTAAGCCAGAAGAAGAAGGATAAATACAGAATGATATCATTAATATATAGTATTTAATAACTGCACCAAGAAATGCAATGGTGCAGATGGGAGTTGTCTTTAACACTCTTGACCTCGGAGTATAATGAGGAGAAGGAAAGAATTGAGTGGAGGAGGAGAAACACAAATATGAAAAGATGGGGGCCAAGGGTCAAGCAGTCTCAGGTGCATTGATAGTGCGAAAAAGGGACAGAAATAAATATCCAAGCCAAAGGCAACATCAATGGAATAAAGAGACCCAAACTTTAACAATCTAAACTTAAAATGGGGCTGTTATGGGCCCAGAGAGATAGCATAGCAGCATTTGCCTTGCAAGCAGCCAATCCAGGACCAAAGGTGGTTGGTTCGAATCCCGGTGTCCCATATGGTCCTCCGTGCCTGCCAGGAGCTATTTCTGAGCAGACAGCCAGGAGTCACTCCTGAGCACTGCTGGGTGTGGCCCAAAAACAAAAACAAAAACAAAAAAAATGGGGCTGTTATACTGGCAGGCTGGGGGGCAAGGGGAATGGTATGGAATGAACTTGGGGAACATTGGTGGAGGGAGGTGGACACAGGTGGTAGGATTGGCCCTGAAACATTGTATGTCTGAAACCCAATTCTGAAGAACTTTGTAAATCACATGGTTTCAATAAAAAGTTAAAAAATTTTTTCAACATTCCAAAGATAGATTTAATTCTAAAAAGAGGACTTGGAAATACATCAAATCAGATACAATAAACATGAGACACCAGAGAGATTGTGTAGCAGATAGGGCACCTATATGTATGTATGTATGTATGTATGTATGTATGTATGTATGTATGTATGTATGTATGTATGTACTTGCATGTAGTCAACCTAGGGTCCATCCCAAACATCCCATATGGTTCCCTGAGCCTGGCAGGAGTAATCCTTGAGTGCAGAGCCAAGAGTAAGCTCTGAGCAAAGCAGGTGTGGCCAAAATTTAAAATATATCCATATATATATTTATATATAAATGATGTATATGATTATTTTATATATATATCAATTATTTTACATACATATCAATTATGAATTCAGCACCACATATGATCGATCCCCTGAGCCCTGCCAGGAGCGATCCTTGAGCACAAAGCCAGGAGTAAACTCTGAGTATCAATGTGTATGTCCCCCCAAAATAGATCAAGCCCCAAAATCCATTAACTCCACATTCCCTTTCCTAGGAGACTTGATGACAAGAACTCACATCTCTACCTCCAATCCACATTTCCCAGGCAGTGTCTACATGTAACATGGGGGATTATGCTATCTTTGAAACAGTCCTATGGAGGAGTGTGGGCACGAAGTCATGGGAAGCAAAGAGGGCAGAGATGCTGCCCATGATCATCCCATGGGATGTGAATCCAGAGTTATACCTCTACATCACTGGAGAGATAGTACCAAGAGATCCCCTGAAATACTTATATTATCATAATCATGCAAAATCCTGGATACTGATTTTACAAAAGTTACTCTACAGAGAAGAACAGCAACAACAAAAAATCATGTGATCTTACTTAATGTGGAATAAAAAGAGCTGATATGTGGCTTATAGAGCTGACATATGTATGACCTATTTTTTCTGTTTCATTGAATTATATTTTTTATTTTAGACATTGTGGTTTATAGAGTTGTTCATAATACAGTTATTTCTGCCACAATATTCCAGCATCAATTCTACCACCAGTGTAAGATTCCCTCCACCCTTGTCATCAGTTTCCCAGCCTTCCTGAAGCCTACCTCTTGGCAGATACAACTAATTTACTTAATAGTACTTGGTAGATCTAAATGATAATGGAATTAACCAAAAAAGAGATCTTCATTAAAATAAAATTAGTGAAAACAGTCACATCTCACAATTGGGTTGTTTTGTTATTGTATGAAGGTCTCTAAGCTGTTGATTGCCACTTGAACATTCTGTTGCTGGTTTAGTTTGTTGAGTTTATATGGCTCTGTGATCATTTCACATCTAATTTTCTGTATTCCTACTGGGAAGTCAGTATTGAAATGATGGGGGTGCTGTGCTGCCACATTAGAGGCCACAATAATATGACCTATTTAGTGTAGCTGAGTAGGGGCTGGCGAGATGGCACTAGAGGTAAGGTGTCTGCCTTGCAAGCACTAGTCAAGGAAGGACTGCGGTTCGATCCCCCGGCATCCCATATGGTCCTCCCAAGCCAGGGGCAATTTCTGAGCGCTTAGCCAGGAGTAACCCCTGAGCATCAAACAGGTGTGGCCCGAAAAACTAAAAAAAAAAAAAAAAAAAAAAAAAACTTACATTAATGTAGCTGAGTATAGACCCAAATGGGAGGTGGGGAGGGACGGGACGGGACGTAAGAAGATAATACAGGAGGTTAAGTGCTTGACTTGCACACAACCAAGCCTGGTATGATACTAGTTCCACCTGGTCGCTGAATATCACAGGAAGTGACTCTCAAAACCAAGTCAGGGATAGCCTCTAACTTTGGGGAACACACACTGCTGGATGTCCAAAACAAAAAAATTGTAATTGTGAGTCATATGTCCTTCACTCTATGAAGTGAAAGACATGAAGTAATTTTTTTGGTAATCATGTCACAAAATTGCCCAACCATTATACATTATGCTTAATACTGTTTATAAATCATATCAAGAAAAGTGGGGGTCAAAATTACTATGAAACTATTTTAGTGTAAATGGAAAAGAATGAGAATGAAATCAAATTTTCATTTTTTATAGCACAAATAAAGAAGGACCAGAAAAATAGTCCAGGGACAAAGGCGCGGCCCTTGTACCAGCCAACTTTGATTCAGTTCCTGGTACCACTGTTTACAGTCTATTCCCTAAACAACACTGCCACTGAGCACCACCAGGTGTGTCCCCCTTAACAAAGCATAGTAATGTGAAGAGATGACATCTTAAAAGGCCAGCTAAGGGGCCCGGAGAGATAGCACAGCGGCATTTGCCTTGCAAGCAGCTGATCCAGGACCAAAGGTGGTTGGTTCAAATCCTGGTGTCCCATATGGTCCCCTGTGCCTGCCAGGAGCTATTTCTGAGCAGACAGCCAGGAGTAACCCCTGAGCATCGCTGGGTGTGGCCCAAAAACCAAAAAAAGAAAAAAAGGCCAGCTAGGTCATCTCCCCCTTGCATGCATAAAAAGTACCAAGAAAGTCAGGGTCTCTACATCTAGCCTGCAGATCTGTCAATCCGATAAGACAGGAAGAGCTTTTGTCACTGTCTGTGTAAGTCATGAAGAATTAGCTATGGGTCTGGAGAGATAGTACAGCGGCGTTTGCCTTGCAAGCAGCCGATCCAGGACCAAAGGTGGTTGGCTCGAATCCTGGTGTCCCATATGGTCCCCCATGCCTGCCAGGAGCTATTTCTAAGCAGACAGCCAGGAGTAACCCCTGAGCACCGCCAGGTGTGGCCCAAAAACAAAAACAAACAAACAAACAAACAAAAAGAATTAGCTATGATGGGGCCGGGCGGTGGCGCTGGAGGTAAGGTGCCTGCCTTGCCTGCGCTAGCCTAGGACGGACCGCGGTTCGATCCCCCGGCGCCCCATATGGTCCCCCAAGAAGCCAGGAGCAACTTCTGAGCGCATAGCCAGGAGTAACCCCTGAGCGTCACAGGGTGTGGCCCAAAAACCAAAAAAAAAAAAAAAAAAAAAAAAAAGAATTAGCTATGATAAGTCTAAGTGAATGTCAGTGAACTGAAAACCAGGGATGCCCGGGCACAGCTCCTGGGTTTGAATCCTGTCATGGGAGGAAAGAAAGAAACTTGTGAAACATCATGGTATTCCAGTTCTACTTTTTAGTAAATAGAGTATGCATGTATACATAATATATATTCTTTTTTTTTTTTTTTTTTTTTTTTTTGGTTTTTTTTGGGCCACACCTGGTAACGCTCAGGGGTTACTCCTGGCTATGTGCTCAGAAGTTGCTCCTGGCTTGGGGGACCATATGGGACACCGGGGGATCGAACCGTGGTCCGTCCAAGGCTAGCGCAGGCAAGGCAGGCACCTTACCTTTAGCGCCACCGCCCGGCCCCATAATATATATTCTTTTTTTTTTTTTTTTATAATATATATTCTTAAAGGTATCTGGATTGCACAGAATGAAATGTATGCAAGAATTATGCTGGGCCTGAGATAATGTACAGCAAATTAGGCATTTGCCTTACATGTAGCTGACCCTGGTTTACAGATCTCTACCTATGACCCCCAGAGCACCATCCAGAGTGATACCTGTGCACAGAGCTAGGAATAAGCCCTGAGCATCACTAGATGTAACCAACCTCTCTCCTCCATCCCCCCAAAAAAGAATATCAAGGAGCCATCAGAGAGAAGGGAGAATGAGATGAAAGGGATTATTTGATGTGCTGTTGTGTATTTTTTTTATTTTTTTTCAATTAGTAGTTTGTTTTTTTTTTTTTGGAGGGGGTGTTTTGTTTTTGTTTGTTTGTTTGTTTTTGGGTCACACCCGGCAGTGCTCAGGGGTTACTCCTGGCTCTACACTCAGAAAACGCTCCTGGTAGGCTCAGGGGACCATATGGGATGCCGGGATTTAAACCATCAACCTTCTGCATGCAAAGTAAACGCTTTACCTCCATGCTATCTCTCCAGCCCCAGTAGTTTTTTTTTTTTAATTTTGGGTCACACTCAGTGACATTCAGGGGTTACTCCTGGCTATGTGCTCAGAACTCGCTCATGGCTTTGGGGGATCAAACCCAGGTCCACCCTGGGTCAGCCACGTGCAAGGCAAACCACTGCTGTGCTATCGCTCCAACCCCAATCAATCACTGTTTTTATTATAATAGTTAATGTTAAAGATTTGGAATTTATTTAGGCTTAACACACAGTCTTATTTAGAATATGTCCTTCCGGGGCCGGCGAGGTGGCACTAGAGGTAAGGGTCTGCCTTGCAAGCGCTAGCCAAGGAAGGACCGAGGTTCGATCCCCCAGCGTCCCATATGGTCCCCCCAAGCCAGGGGCGATTTCTGAGCACTTAGCCAGGAGTAACCCCTGAGCATCAAACGGGTGTGGCCTAAAAACCAAAAAACCAAACCAAACAAAACAAAACAAAGAGTATGTCCTTCCCTTGCTCCAAATACCCCAATGGCTTGTGTTTCAGGAAGAATAGAATCTCAACTCTTTTTTTTTTTTTTTTTTTTTTGGTGCACCGTTCCCGGAGGTACTGCAATACCGGGTCGATGCGCGGAGCGGATGGAGCAAGCTCCTCTTCCGACTCCCAGCTCCAAAAATCCATTTAATATATTGTCCTTGGATAGAGGACGTATCAGATATTAAACTGATAAGAACAGATCTACACTTGATCTTAGCCAAAAGGCCAAGAAGTGATAGAATCTCAACTCTTTTTATTTTTGGTTTTTGGGCCACACCCGGTAACGCTCAGGGGTTACTCCTGGCCATGCGCTCAGAAGTCGCTCCTGGCTTGGGGGACCATATGGGATGCGGGGGGATCGAACCGTGGTCCGTCCAAGGCTAGCGCAGGCAAGGCAGGCACCTTACCTTTAGTGCCACCGCCCGGCCCCAGAATCTCAACTCTTGCAGTGGACTTCAAGTGCACTAACCACTGGGTGCTGCACCCCTTCCAGATCACTCTGACCTCATCCTCTCTCCTGTCTGTCCTTCATCATGCTCACTGGACACTTTTGGTTTTTATTTTGTCTTTTGATATGTGTGGGGGCCACACCTGATAATGCTCAGGGATTACTTACTCCTGACTCTGCATTAATGAAATATTCCTGGCGGTGCTCAGGGAACAATAGGAGATGCTAAGGATCAGACCCAAGTTGGCTGTGTGCAAGGCAAGTGCCTTACTTGCTGCATTGTCACCTTGGCCTCATCACTAGTCATTCTGGAAACTATCATTCCTGCCTTTGCTCAGGCTCTTCTCCTTTGCACACACATTCCTTCTTTTCACTCAGATTTCCATCCCCTTTTCAGAGGCTTTCCCTGACCATACCATTTAAACTAGCCTCACCCACCTGCCTTTGACTCTCTGCTTTTCTGGAACTTATTGCCGCCTACGTGATGATCTGCTGTCTCTCTCCCTCCCTGGAACACAGGCCTGAGAAGAGCGGTGGCTTGTCTGCCCTGCTCATCGCGGACCTCCCCATCCCCCCATGCCTAGAACAGTACAGCACACAGCTTGTATCAGAGGCTACTTGGTGAGTGGACAAATGAGAGATGGCAGATAAGAGGACTAGATGATACTGTGGGGAGCATAAGTGAGTGGCTGGGTGACTGGATGGGTGGAAGGATGAATGGGTGGCTGAGTGGATGAGTTGAAATATGTTGTGTGTGTGTGTGTGTGTGTGTGTATGTGTGTGTGTGTAGATGAATGGAGGATGGATGGGTGGGTGAATGCATGGATGGATGACTGGTGGGTAGGTAGGTACATGGCTGCTTGGGTGGCTGGGTGCTCAATGGGTGGGTGGATAGATGGGTGGTTGGGTGGTTGATAGGATGGATGGATGGATGGGTGATACTATCAGCTGATGGTGAATTGGTGAGTCACAGAACCCTCTGGGTTCTCTCTGTCTGCTTCAGTCTCCCCTGCTGGGAGGCTGGAGCAATGATGTTGCACCATGTTCTGCAAGCTTCCTGAACCTTGTTCTCAGGGCCATTCCTGGCATGACTACTCACGGATCCATCTCAGGACTGCCCTGCTCTCACATGTCTAAATAAGGAAACAGGCACAGAGTGGTGAGAGCTACAGCTGGTGAGGCTTATGCAATGCCTGTTCGCCCAGTGGCACCCCCTCATTACACAGACTCGGAGGGCCTGGGATCTCTCATGGAAGAATGTGGGAGTCTCTCTCGTGAGTATTCAGTCAAATCTTTAACAGGAATTGGAAAGAGCTGCAAAGAGGCCAGAGAAATAGCACAGCAGTAGGGTGTTTGCCTTGCACGAAGGACAGAAAGTGGTTCAATTCCTGGCATCCTATTTGGTCTCCTGAGCCTACCAGGAGCAATTTCTGAATGCAAAGCCAGAAGTAATCCCTGAGTGCCACCAGGTGTGACCCCCCCCCCCAAAAAAAAGAGCTGCAAAGAGAGATGGGGGCGATGGAGCAGAGCTGGGCTCCTCCAGGCACTGGAGGAGTCTCTGAAAGTCTTGGGGTCCCCAGAACCAGCGTGGTGCTTGGGCTTCCAAGCAGGAGTCACGGGGCCAAAGCAATAGTACAGCAGGTAGGCACTTGCTCTGCACACAGTCAACCTGCATTCAATCTTTGGCACCCATAGGACCCACCCCCTCCATTCCTGAGCATCAGGAGTAGCTCCTGAGCATAGCAGTGTGGTCCCAACAACAAAAAAGCAAGAGTCACTTCTCAGAATCCCACCATAGCATGGAACTTCTTGAGCTCTGATCCATAGGGGTTGGTGTCTAGACTTGTAGACAGTACCCTCCTATTTTTGCAGGAAAACGGAGGTTGCAATAAACCAGGACCTAGTGACCTGCAGGGGAGTTTGGAAAGGAGACCAGAGGACCAAAAGAAGAGGTTCCAATTCAGAGCCGTCCTGCTGCCCAGCACCACCAGGGGGCGCCCATTTTCGAGAACAAGCTCAGGTCCTGCTGGGTTGTGGAGTGCCCTGGATCCCTGCTGGGGAACAGCAGAGAGATTTATCTTCCTGAACCGCCTGGCTTTCCCACAAAGAGCATGAGTTTTGTTTTTGTTTTTGTTTTTGTTTTTTTGGTTTTGTTTTTTGTTTTTGGGCCACACCCGGCGATGCTCAGGGGTTACTCCTGGCTGTCTGCTCAGAAATAGCTCCTGGCAGGCACGGGGGACCATATGGGACACCGGGATTTGAACCAACCACCTTTGGTCCTGGATCGGCTGCTTGCAAGGCAAACGCCGCTGTGCTATCTCTCTGGGCTCGAGCATGAGTTTTTTAAGCATTGTAAATAAACTTCAAAAGACAACCAAAGTTGCAGCACAGCCTTTCTAGCCTCTGTCCCCAGACATGGCCCCGACTCACTCCACCTACAGGCAGAGAGATGTGGCTACCAGTTGGAGCCTCTGTTACTGATGCCAACTCCTGGAGTTCAAGTTCTGGGGCCAGAGAGATGGTTCAACAGGTAGGGCACTTGCCTGCTACATGGCCATCCCAGGTTCCATCCCTCGCACACCATGTGGTGTTCTGAACCAGTCAGATGTGATTCCTGAGTTCAGAGCCACAAGTAACCTATGAATACTACCCGGTAAGGCCAAAATAACTAAAACATTAAAATTATATAACCAGGGGCCAGAGAGATAGCATGGAGGTAAGGCGTTTGCCTTCCATGCAGGAGGTCATCGGTTCGAATCCCGGCGTCCCATATGGTCCTCCTGTGCCTGCCAGGAGCAATTTCTGAGCCTGGAGCCAGGAATAACACCTGAGCACTGCCAGGTGTGACCCAAAAACCACACACACACACACACACACACACACACACACACACACACACACAAATTATATAACCAGAGACTGGAGAGATAGCACAGCGGTAGGGCGTTTGCCTTAGATGCAGAAGAAAGGTGGTTCGAATCCCAGCATCCCATATGGTCCCCCGAGCCTGCCAGAAACAATTTCTGATATATATATAACTAAAACCAGAGACTGGAGAGATAGCACAAGAGATAGATGCAGAAGGAAGGTAATTAGAATCCCGGCACCCCATATGGTCCCCATCTGGTTCCCCGAGCCTGCCAGGAGCAATTTCTGAGCGTAGAGCCAGGAGGAACCCCTAAGCGCTGCCAGAAACCAATATATATTGGTTTTTGAATATATATATATATCCAGGGCTAAAATAATAATAGAGTGGATGAGGCACTTGCCTTGCACATGGCTGACCTAAGTTCAATCTCTGGCATCCCATACGGTTCCCCTGGCCCACTAAGAGTGATCTCTGAGTACAGAACCAGGAGTAACCCCTGAGCACAGCAGGGTGTGGCCCCCAAACAAACAAAAATCCAAGTTCCCTGAGAACTCCCCAGGGTGCCACAGTAATGATGACTCAGAGTGTTGTCCGCCTCCTTGTGCTAAGACCAGCTTCCGGTGAGCAATCCTGAGCTCCCCCAGGGCGGGCACCTCATTGCTGGTCCAGGGTCCAGGCTGGCCTTGGGTGTTTGACCCAAACAAAAAAATTCCCGGGCCCAGGCCCCATCCTTGCTGCTACCCCAGCGAACGAATTCTATGACCTTTCTCTTAGCCCAAAGAGGGGCTTCTGGCACTGTGTGGGAACTGTTTTGGGGTGATCAATAGAACTTTAGGAACCTTGAGGGGAGAAGTCAGGGATGTTACCCACAGGGCCCAGGAAGCCCCAACCCGGGGGTTTTCAGCCCCAAATATCTAAGGAATTTGCACTGTAGGAAGAAAGGCATGGAAAAAGGACTAGATTGGGATGAACACCCAGACTAGATTCCAGATGCCATCTTGGGTTTGTCACAGGCTCCCCAATCTCTATTTTCTTATTCGTGAAAAGGCCACAAGGATGGAGGAGAAGCTGACCCACGCGCTGGCATCCCAAAGATATTCCCTAAGAGAGATATGGGGTGCAAGGGAGCAGGAGGGTAGAGGTTCAGGTGGTCATTCTATTGGCCTGAAAACTAGCCTTATGGGGCTCTCAGAAGGCCCCTGGGGCCCTGGGAAGCTCCTTTCTCTCCAACCAAGTGTCAATGTTTGGGGCCAGGCCAGTACTCACCGCTGTGGCTTTCCCCATCGCTGCTGAGATATGAGAAATACTCATGTGTCTGACGCTGGTACAGATCCGTGTCGTAGGGGACCAGGTCTTCCGACTGCTGTGAGAGGGACGGGTCAGTCGGATAGCCACACCCGCACTTGGCTCTCTCAGCTACAGCCTCTGCTTGGAGCTGGAGTCCATAGGAGTTGGGGTTGGGGACCAGAGAGCCTGAGCTATTTCCCCACCAAAAGGAGTGACAGGGACCCTGGAGGTCAGAGATCAAAGAGTACCACTGACCCCCACCATCCTATATCTGCTCGCCATGGGCCTCCTCAGCCTCCCAGGGTGAGTCACAAATCGCCCTTATTCTTCATACACCTGTGCACACACTGTCATGGGGTCTCCAGTCACACATACCAGTACATATCTCACATATGTTCCACACATACCACACATGGTTTCTCATGTGATCATGCATCTATCTTGAGTGCATAGTCGCACGTTTCCACATATGCCCATAAATGGTCCCATACGTGTCTGCAGTGTGTCTTGATTGCATATTCACAAATGTTTCCACATGTGGTCCAATGTGAGTCTACAGTGTCTTGGGTGCATATTCACATGTGTTCCATGTAAACACATATGTTTACAATTGGCATCATGTGCCTGGTATGTAACCATGTGTGTTTTGACAACAAATCCATCCACACACAAGTCTCCACATGGACCCACAAACGCATATAACGTGTGTATTTACATCCACGTTCACTCATATACCCATCCGTGGTACCCACATGTGCCTCCAGACTGCCTGTAGAGTCCACCTGTGTCCTTCCAGTGGCTGCCAGTCCACCGCCACCCCCACAGCACAGAGGCTAAGGCAGCACGGCCTCCTGTAGCCCTTACCCTGGGGTACTTGGACAGGATGAACCGCAGAGAACTGATGACTTTCAGGTGGCCCCGCCCCCTCCACACCTAAGTCCTCCCCCTCTGTCCCCCCTCTCCTCCTTTACTCCTTCTCCCCCTTCCCCCTGCCCCTCCTCCCTCCTGTCCCCTGTACATACCCTCATCTCCTCCCCCACACCCCTCCTCTCTTCCTTCACCTCTCCTCCCTTCCCTTGCCCGCCCCTACACCCCTCATCCCCTCCTGACCTCCCCCTCCTCCCTCCTCCCCCACAACCCTCCTCTCCTCCTCCTTTGTCCCTCCTCCCCACACCCCTCCCCCCTCCCCAGCGCAGGCTCCCTTTCTCCACCGCCCCATCCCCCAGTGTGTGCCCAGGATTGCACAACAGTTACTGGGCCCACAGGCTCGGGTGGGGGCCATGGCTTCTTGGGCACCCACCTTCCCAGGAGGCTCTGGGTCACTGGGCTGGGGCAAGAGGTAGGCACATGGAGCTTTGCCAGCTCCACCAACTCCCGGGATTGATGGTACAAGAATCAGCCCCACCACCACCACCCCATGCCAAGGCCCCAAGCAGTGGCCCTTGGAGCCCAGGTTGGTGGCTCCTCCTGGAACCGTTCCATCACCCCCTTCTTGGTACCCAGGAGGGAGGCCAGGACAGAGCCAGGTGGGGACTGGTGGGCCCAGCAGCAGAATATGGGGCCTTCTTAGGTTCTGGGCTTAGCTGGGGTGGGGTGGGGGGGAGCTGCCTCTGGACAGGAAAGCTGAGTCAGGGACAGGCCTGCCTAGCCCTTCCGGGGTGCCCCCCCTCAGTACCCCCTGTTGGGCGTAGGCGGGTGGGAGAAGGGAGCTGGCTCAAGGCCTTCCTGGGGCTGTAGCTGTCACCCAGAGCCATTGCAGGACTCCGCCCCAGCCCGCTGTCCTTCCCCCTTGGGATCCACTGGTCTCCCCAAGTCCCCATCTTCTTCTCCAGCTTCATCCCTGCCATGACCTCCAACTCCGCACTGAAGGGGGTCTGGCCCAGTCCCCTGAACCCCCAAGTCCAGCCATAGTCCCAGCCTCAGCCCCTACCCCACCCTCATCCAGCTCAGTCCCCAAGCCCTGAGCCTCTCTGCCCAAGGCTTCTTGAGACTCTAAGGCCCAAGACCCAAACCCTGGAGTCAACAGTCTCGTTCTTGTTCTTGGGGGCCCTCTGACTGAGCCCCAGGAATGCAGACAACCAGCCCATGAGAGACGCCCAGGCCATGGGCCCAAACCACCCGATCTTCACCACCTGCCTGAGCCCTCACTGGGGGAGGGGGGTCTCTGTACCCCATGCTCGTCCCTCCATTTCCGCCTCAGCCGCCTTCACCCTTCTCAGTCCAGTGCCCTGCCCTGGGGTTCAGGCCTGCCACCCCATCTGGATCTATAAATAACCCTTCAGGCCCCACCGGTCACAGCCCCCCAGGGCCCAGCCCTCAGCCCGCCCAGGCAGGCACTGAGGAAGCCCCTCGTGGGGTCTCACGCCAGGAACCCCAAAGAGGAACCCACCACTTCCCACTGGTAGAGGGTTGAGAGGGCAGTGAGTGGGCTATGGGCAGGCCAGGGCAGGACCCCGATACTCACAGAGGGGATGAGGGGGAACCCTTCCATTTTGCACGTCGGTAGCATCCAGCCAAGCTCCCAGGCGGTGGTCAGGTCCTCAGCCTCGGTGGGGGCCAGTGTGGAGCCCCTTTGGCTGGGGCGCCCCAGCGGGGGCTGGACAGACACGGGACAGGCTCAAGGCACTAACTACCCCCGAGCTACAGGAGTCCTGGAGAAACCCTCTCCCTCGACATTGCAGGGCGCAAGTTCCTGATTTTATCGACGGGCCTGTGCTGGGAGATAGCCCCCCCCACTGACATCACCGTCCGGCCCGTTTGCATAAATCTCTTGCGCTACAGGAAGTCTCTGGCCGCCGGGGGGCAGGTGGCGCTTGGGGGGGCTGGCCTGGGAGGCCAAGGGGGCCAGGACCCCAGCCCAGAGGAAGCTGGTTGCGAGGAGCTGCTCTGGGGACTGGGGTTCTGAGGAAGCCTCGTTCCGTACAGCTCCTGGCTGTCCCCTGCGCTTGGCGAGGCCCTTATAAGCCTAGCCCACACACACCAACTTTTCTCAAGACCCCATGAGGCCAATAGTTGCTTCCTTGGGATCAGAACTGATCGACACGTTCATTTGGGGCCTCCACTTTCTGGCTTAGCCAGGACATAGGCCCAATAGGCTACTAGGCCTGATTCTTCCTGGATCCTGAACTCAAGAGGCCTGGTTCTACCCAGCCTAGCACTGGACACTCAACATGTGCCATTTTCCCTCTTTCCCCTGGTCCACGTCACCCCAGAAGGGTCCAGTCCTTCCCCCCACTCCCTGCCACTTGCCTTCCCAATTTCCTGCACTTGCTTTAAGCCTATTTCCAGCCACTCTTCAAATCTCTCTTACGAAAAGGGCACTCTTGTCTTCTGACTTTCCGAAATCTTCTTGTCCGTCCTTTTGTGCATCTCTTTTTCTATTCGTGATTTATCTATTTGCTCGATCACATATCCACATGTCAGCACAGCCCTGTACTGATTTGTCTGATGGGTCTGTTTGTCCAATTGTTCATCGTGCTTCCACTTACCTGTGAGTTTATGCACTCCTCCACCTTTTTTTTTAAGTCTTTTTAAGCCACACCTGGTGATGCTAAGGGGCTATTCCTAGCTCTGCACTCAGAAATTGCTCCTGGCAGGCTTGGGGGACCATATGGGCTGCTGAGAATAGAATCCAGGCCTGTCCTGGGTTGGTTGCGTGCAAGGCAAACACCCTACCACTGTGAATCTCTCCGGCCCCTCCCTCCACTCATTTTTACAAGTTGCCCATCTAGTGATCTCTAGATACATCTTTCCACCCACCATTATATTTATCCACCGTTCTAGACTTCCATATATCCATTCACCCTAGATATACCTAGTCACTCACACATCCACTTTTTTTTTTTTTTTTTGGTTTTTGGGCCACACCCGGCGGTGCTCAGGGGTGACTCCTGGCTGTCTGCTCAAAAATAGCTCCTGGCAGGCACGGGGGACCATATGGGACACCGGGATTCGAACCAACCACCTTTGGTCCTGGATCGGCTGCTTGCAAGGCAAACACCGCTGTGCTATCTCTCCGGGCCCACACATCCACTTTTTAATAATTGGCAAATTTTATTTATTTACCGTCCATTTATTCATCTGCCCATCCACCCACTCACATGCATCCATCTATCCATCCATACTCCTAATTAAATTCTGACTCCAGAGTAAGTTCTTGGG
This sequence comes from Suncus etruscus, assembly GCF_024139225.1. Taxonomy (NCBI): domain Eukaryota; kingdom Metazoa; phylum Chordata; class Mammalia; order Eulipotyphla; family Soricidae; genus Suncus; species Suncus etruscus. The sequence goes on from NC_064856.1 coordinate 97,020,253, forward strand.
GGGGGGGAAATATATATATATATACCTCCCAAATAAATAAATACTTTTTGAGATCTGGTCAAGATTAGGGGGTGGAGGGAGACTATAGTGGAGGGTGTGGTGTTTGACCATTGAATACATGAAACCTCACAATTTTGTTAATCACAGTACCTAAGATTAAAAAAGAAAAAATTGTGGCCAGAAGGATATTACAGTAGGTAGGGCATTTGCCTTGCATGCAGCTGACTCGGGTTCAATCTCCAGCATTCCCTAGGGTCCCTCAAACAGCACCAGGACTGATTCCTGAGTGCAGAGCCAGAAATAACCCCTGAGCATTGATGGGTGTGACCCCAAAACAAAAGCAAATAAATAATCCCTCTCTTCAGAAAAGGAGAGCCAATCTGGAGGACTTAGAGATGCGTAGAGACATTTCTGATCCATTGAACTTCCAGGAGGCTGCTCCCCTGGAAAACTTCTTAGCATTTCCATTTCCTCCTCATGTGACCGAAACCTTTGCTCAGTGGAATCCCAGCACCGCACCGTACCCACATTCTGCGCTGGCAGCACAGAGCAGGTATTCTGAGTCCCAGCTCACCATGGCATCTGTTTCACTTCCTTTGTGCTCCTCTAGGCATCTGCCCTTGGGACTTTTCAAGAGGTGCAGGTTCAAATTCACATGACTCCTTAGAAATTTGACCAGGGACCCTCCCCAAGGGGGGTACTTGACTTGCATCAGCTCCACTCTTGTTCCCCACTTCCCCACCCAGAAATCCCAGATGATGAGTGACTGTTGGAGCAAGGAGAAATAGGTCCTGCTGGATGCACTCACTCACTCACTCACTCACTCACTCACTCACTCACTCACTCATTCATTCATTCTTTGGGTTTGTTTCATTTACCTGCTCTGCTCACTTATAGCCAAGGAGATGCTCGAAAGACTGCAGCTTGTGTTTAGTCCCAACTTCCATCACTAGCTTTGCACAGTCCCCTGAGCATCACTGGGCAAGCCTCCCTAGCACTGAACCCCCCAATTACACATCCGGAGCACAAACTGAACTTGAATTGTATGTCATATGTCTATGTCTATTTCATCCCGTTTTTCGTTTCTGATTTTTTTTTTTTTTTTTGGATTTTGGGTCACACCTGGCAGTGCTCAGGAGTTACTCCTGGCTCTAAGCTCAGAAATCACTTCTGGCAGGCTCGGGGGACCATATGGGATACCGTGATTCGAACCATCATCCTTCTGCATGCAAGGCAAATGCCTTACCTTCATGCTATCTCTCCAGCCCCTATTTCTGATTTTATTTTCTTTTAGGGGCCACACCCAGTGGTACTCAGGGCTTACTCTTGACTTTGGCTTTGCACTCAGGGCTCACTCCTGGTAGGCACAAAAGACCATATGGGATGCCGGGGATTGAACCCATGTTGGCCATGTGCAAGGTGAGTGCCTGACCGGCTGCACTATCTCTTTGGCCCCAAGAACACCAACTTTGCACTGGGGTTCCCCCATGAGCCAGGCCCTGTTTGGAGACACCAACGCAAATAAGCTCTCCTGGAGATAATGGACTCAGCAGAAGAAGACAATAATCTGATTCCTTCAGGCAACAGGGTGCAGAGGAGGCCCTCAGAGTCGGCTGGGGTGCTCTGAGTCTGGTCAGGACCAAGGAAGGAAAGATACAAAGGACATGGGGGCGCTGCTGACCTCAGATCCCAGGATGGAATGTCAGGATGTCGAAGGATGTCCGGGGAGCTCCTGCTAAGTGTCAGCAAGAGACGAACCTCTCCCTATGTGTGTGCAGCACTTCTGGGGTCCAAAGACCCCAGGAGATTAGACAGATTTCATTGTTTCAAGTCTAGCCAAGCATCTGAAGACCTGGAGAAAAGCTTGAGAATATTCCAGAGCCCCTCAACCCCCACGGAAAGGGCATCACAAAGCCCTGAGCTCATTTCTACAGTGCCAGCCCACCCCAACCTCCCTCTTCCCTCCCCCTCAAAGGCCACCAGAGGCCCAGAGAGCAGCAGACACTGAATCTCTGGGACACTCAGACTCCAGAAAACGCCCAGCAGAGCAAAGGATCTAACCTGTCCAGGCATAGCACCCTGGGCTCAAGGCTCCCTCAAGGGGGCTGGGGTACCTTCTACCTGCTTCCGGGGCTTCCACCCATGTAAGTACATGTTCCCAGCAATCAGGAAATTCATTATGAGGCCCATGAGCAGCCCAGGTGGCCTCGTTGTGAATAGACCTGACTACTAAGTTCTAGGAGGGCTGGATCTTTATTGGAATAAAGGGAAGGAGAGGGAGGAGAGCTATAAAAACCTTGGCTGGGGAGGGGGTGCAAAGATAGGGGGTAGAAAGAGAAACTGAGGCAAAGGAGAGAGCAGAAGGGGCTGGAGTGTAGAGGGTAGGGTGTATGTCTTGCACACAACAGACCCAGCTCTGATCCCTGGCATCCCATATGGTATCCAGAGCTCACCAGGAGTGATTCCTGAACGGAGTCAGGAGTAACTCCTCAGCATTACAGGGGGGTGGTCCAGAAATAGAAAATAAAGAGGGAGGAAAGAGCTTGGGAGAAAGTGCAGGGTACCGAGGAGAGCAGAGGAAGAGGCCGGCCACAAGGGTAGGAAAGGGACATTGGGGGCATGGCCAGAACTGGAAGAAGAACCCTGTGGAGAAGCCCTGGTTGGAGGGTTCTGAGGCCCTCAGACCAAACTGTAGCTTTTAGTCTCATCTGTCAGAAATTGATCACAGGGGGGCTGGAGAGATAGCATGGAGATAGGGTGTTTGCCTTGCATGCAAAAGAACGATGGTTCAAATCCCGGCATCCCATGTGGTCCCCTGAGCCTTCCAGGAGCTATTTCTGAGTGTAGAGCCAGGAGTAACCCATGAGCGCTGCTGGGTGTAACCCAAAAATAAAAAAAGAAAAAGAAATTGACCACAGAGCTGGAGAGATAGTCCAGAGGTTAAGGTGCTTACCTTACACATGGCTGATACAAATTCCAATCCTCAGCATCCCATATGCTCCCCTAACCACCACCAGGAGTAACCCCTGAGCAATACCAGGTGTGGCCCCAAATCAGAACAACATTGGCTGTAGCAGAACATCTTACGGGTTCCAGGGAATAAGGGTGCAAATTACTGTATTTTATTTATTTTGCCATTTCAGAGGTGTTCCTTGCTTACTTCTGGCTCTGTGCTCAGGGATCGCTTCTGGCAGGGCTCAATGGACTATATGGGTGAGCAGGGATTGAATCTAGGTCTGCTACATATAAGGCAAGCAAGTCCCCTGCCTGCTGTCCTATCACGCCAGCCCTGCAAAATGACTTCAATTATTTCCTGTTTTTGTTTTTGAAAATGGAAGATGAGCACACGGAGCCGACCTCCAAAGGTACAAAAAAGGGGAACCAGCTTCCTGGCTTCCTTTGCAGAAGCCCCACCGCTCTTGGGCCCCAACTCTCGTGTCATTTTTCCTGAAGTCGGTGCAGGATGACCACAGAGGAAGAGGAGCATTTCTGATCATGTCATGTCACACCGGCTCAGAACTCACTTATTCTTGGCTGCTTGATAGTGTTTCTATGCCCTAAACTCACCGGCAGCCCTAGAGTACAGAAACCGTTGCTAGTTCTTTTTTCGTGGCTGTCTACTATTCCACTGATTGGAGGAACTGATCTTTCCTTTAAATTACCTGTCCAGCTTTGGAGCTTACTGGGTTGTGGTGCTCACATACTTAGCCATGCTACTCCACGGGGTTTGTGCTTCTTGCGTCAAGGCTCTCACACCCATCTTATTGGGGATGCTCCCTTCAGGTGCTCTCTTTTTTTTTGTTTTGTTTTTGGGCCACACCCGTTTGACGCTCAGGGGTTACTCCTGGCTATGTGCTCAGAAATCGCCCCTGACTTGGGGGGGGACCATATGGGACGCCGGGGGATAGAACCGCGGTCCTTCCTTGGCTAGCGCTTGCAAGGCAGACACCTTACCTCCAGTGCCACCTACCCGGCCCCTCAGGTGCTCTCTTTAATGCACAGTGATATTTGTGGCGCTTCTTGGGCATATCACTGTGGTCCTAATACCTGTGCTCATTATTTTGGGGGGGGGGGTTTTGGGTCACACCTGGCAGTACTCAGGGGTTACTTTTGGCTCTATGCTCAGAAATGGCTCCTGGCAGGTTCCAGGGACCATATGGGATGCCGGGATTCAAACCTTGGTCCTACCACATGCAAGGCAAACACACTACCTCCATGCTATCTCTCTGGCCCCTGTGCTCATTTATTGTACTTTCTGGCTGTGGCACTTGCCCAGGTTCTTTTATTGGCTGTTTTTGCTGGGGGTCACACTCCCTTTTTTTGTTGTTTTTGGGCCACATCTGGTAGCGCTCAGGGGTACTCCTGGCTCTGTGCTCAGAAATTACTCTGGGGGCCGGGCGGTGGCGTTAGAGGTAAGGTGCCTGCCTTGCCTGCGCTAGCCTTGGATGGACCTCGGTTCGATCCCCCAGTTTCCCATATGGTCCCCCAAGCCAGGAGCGACTTCTGAGCGCATAGCCAGGAGTGACCCCTGAGCATCACCGGGTGTGGCCCAAAAACCAAAAAAAAAAAAAAAAAAAAGAAAGAAATTACTCTGGCATTGCTGGGGAAACATATGGGATGCCGGGGATCAAACCCGAGTCAGACACTTGAAAGGCAAATGCCCTACCCACTGTGCTATCACTCTAGCCGCTCACTCCTTTTTTTGTGGTGCTTCCACATCCCTCTCCATAGGGCAGCCAGGAGTCACTTGCAGTACTGAGATGGCCACCTGACTGGAAGGCAGAGCTGCTGGGACTGTGGTGGGAGCTGAATCTTGTGGGGACCAGAACCTCTAGCCATGTTTGTAAGTACTCTAAGCCCTCCAGGTCCTGGGATATTTTCGGGGGGGGGGGGATTAGGTCACACCCATCAAAGGTCAGAGGTTACTCCTGGCTTGATGCTCAAGGGCTAGTCCAAATGGTGCTTGGGGGGCCAGACTATGAGGGGAACCAAGGCCAGGGTCATCAACAGGCAAGATAAGCACTCTCCCACAGAGCCCATCATCAGCCCTGTGATATTTTAAAACATTAGCGAGGCCATTCCTATAAATCTACACCAAAAAAAATAAGGTTTATATACAGACTTTAAAATATCATAAACTCACACTTAGATAATCAGTGCTCTGCTCAGAATGTAGAATATAGGGCCGAAAAGATAGTATAGTGGGTAGAACTCTTGTCTAGCATGCAGTTGACCTGGTATTTAATCCCTGGCATTCCATATGGTCCCCTGAGCACCAAGGAGTGTCCCTGAGCAAAGAGCTAGGAGTAATCCATGAGCATCATTGAATGTGGCCCCCAAACAAACAAACAAACATGAAATAGAACATATCTGGATGTGATGGTACAGGGAGCTGGGCACTTGACTTGTCCACACCTGAACTCAATTCAATCCACAGCAGCTCTGATGGTCTCCTGAGCTCTCTCAAGATGTTTCCTAAGCATTGAGTCAGGAGTAAGCAGTGAGCACACACACACACACACACACACACACACACACACACACACACACACACACACACACCTCTTCAGGAGCATCCCCCTATGGCTCCCATGACTTCAATGGCAGCCCTTCTCTTCAAGTATCACAGTCTTTCAGGAGTCATTTCTTTACTTTCATCTGTAGTTTTTCTGCTTAAATAAACCCCTTAACAAGATGGAGTAGGGGGTCAGGCCAAATTGCAGGAGGCCTGGATTTGAGTCGCAGCACTGCATGGTCCCCTGAGCACAGAGCCAAGAATGATCCCTGAACCCCACTGAGTGTGATCATAAGACTCTCTTCCCAGGCGTGGAGAGATAGCACAGTGGTAGGGCGTTTGCCTTGCACACAGTTGATCCAGGATGGACAGTGGTTCAAATCCTGGCATCCCTAAGTTTCCCCCTGCCTGCTAGGGGCAATTTCTGAGCGCAGAGCCAGGAGTAATTTGAGCACCGCCGCCAGGCGTGACCCAAAAACAAACAAACAAACCGAAAAAGACTCTCTTCCCATCAGTGTGCAGAACTCCCTGTTAACCAGTTTATCCTTAAGGCCAGAAAAGGGGGTGTGCAGCACCAGCTGTGTGGATGGTTCAGATCCAGTCCCCCCAAGCACCACAGTGAGAAACCTCAATCAACTCACTTCCTGAGGTCACTAGCCTCTCCCCCCACCAATCTCCCTGAGATGTGGCTTCAAAAACAGCAAAACAAAACAACAAATGAGAACTTTATTTGTCTTAATGGACATACGGATTGTTTTTGGTCCTGTGTTACTGCAAATAACACCAAGGCCAATGACACCTATTACAATGATTCCAATGGACTTACATAGACACAAGTACACATTTAGGCCAGAAATAGATGTTGAAATTCTGGGTCCATGGTTGGTGCTTCTCTCTCTTTTTTGTTTGTTCACTTTCAGGGCAATTAGAGGAAAATGGCCAGCAGGCTAGTGAAGAGATGTTGGAGTGTGTTAACATTTTCTTGGCCCGAGGAAGAGTAAGTTTGGCTCTGGAGGTTGGGGTGGAGTCAACAGCGTCTACAGCATCCCACGGGTGAAGAATAAAACAGCCCCTCTCTGCCTTCAGTCAATGGAACAGTGGTTATCAAAGGGTTGCTTCAGTCAATGGAAATGTCTGGGGGAAGCTGAACTCTGTCCTCTCTTCTTTCTCTAGATGATTTCTTAATGCTAATATTGATGCTTAAAAAATGACCGCAGGTTGGGCCCGGAGAGATAGCACAGCTGCGTTTGCCTTGCAAGCAGCTGATCCAGGACCTAAGGTGGTTGGTTCAAATCCCGGTGTCCCATATGGTCCCCCGTGCCTGCCAGGAGCTATTTCTGAGCAGACAGCCAGGAGTAATCCCTGAGCACAGCCGAGTGTGGCCCAAAAACCAAAAAAAAAAAAAAAAAAAAAAAAAAATGACCGCAGGGCCAGGGATGTGGATCGAGGGGTAGAGCACACAGGGCAAGGAAAGGACAATGGGGAGGGCGCCTGGCACCCCACATGGTCCCCTGAGTTCCACCAGGGGTGCAGAGCCAGGACTGAGCCCTGAGCTCACTGTTCTCTGGGTGTGGCTCCCAAATTAAAATGAAAACAAGTGGTAGAGAGCACATGCCTAAAACCTGTGAGTTCCCACATTCAATGCCCATCCCCATCCCCAAAGCCACTGGGTGTGGCCATGGTAAACCCTGAGCACCTGGGGCTTGAGCACTGCTGGATTTAACCCCCCACCCCCAAATGAAGAAAATCACCAGAACCAAACACTAACCAAACCTAGGGACCCTTGTGCAATACCCTTTAGACTAACACACAGGCTCAGAAATGACCTAAAATAGAAATGAAAAGTCCTCCAACCTTGTCACGTGGAAAATGACTTCTATCTCAACATATTAGAAGAGAAACCAAATAATTTATTTAGGTTTTCTTTTTAAGTTTAGGTGCACAGGAATTTTTTTTTTTTATCCTTTTTCCCCCCCCTGCAAGCCCTCCCTGGCACCGAGTCAAGGCTCCAACCTCACAGAATTCTTTTGTTATTGTTGTTTTGGATCACACCCAGCAGTGCTCAGAGCTTACTCTTGGCTCAGTGCTCAGAGATTATTCCTAGCTCTGTGCTCAGGACAAAGAGACCATATTTGGAGCTGGGGGTTGAATCCAGGTCGGCTGCATGCCAGGCAAGCGCCTTATCTGCTGTCGTCTTTCTCCAGCCCTCTGCAGAGGAATTCTCTTCTTTTGTGGGGCAGGAGAGGGTTTCACTTCACCCCCGGCTCAGGGTTTACTCCTCCTGGCTCTGTATTCGGTGTTCACTCCTGGCAGGCTTGGGGGGGCCAGATGGGATGCTGAGGATCAAACTGTGCAAGGCAGAAGAGGTCTTGACTAACCTCTTTTGAGGTCTAAAGAGTTGTGCTTTGTTGCTACTGAAACCTAACTGACATCTAGCAGTGTGTTTGTTTTACGTAGCTGCATGTTAAATTCTGAGACTATGGACGGATGCCAACGCACGAAGTAGCAAGAAGGTGGGAAAATGAAAAGGTTCCATGCTGACCCTGGCCTAGAGGTGCGCTATCCTTGGTGTATTGCTCTCACACCTGAGATCCAGCTGGGTCCTTCAGGGCTTGAGCTGACTGTGGCAGGAGGCGGGTGGGCCAGCCCCAACTGAGCTGGGTCGATGCCCAGGCAGGCTTGGATGCTCTTGCAACCTCACAGTAGGCAGGCAACCGGAAACGTGGGTGCTGCCTTGTCCAAACTGAGTCTGCATAGGGGACACACAGGCCTGAGCTCGGAAATCTACCCCACCCCACCCCACCTCCAACCTCAGCTCCGATGAGCTGGAACATTCCAGAATGGCCTCTTCTCTCATTCAGCTGCAACCTGGGTTCTCCAAGTGGGAAACAACCCTCAGACAGGGAGCCAGGCAGGCTGAGCCCCGGGATCTGGGCCTGAGGACACAGACAGTCGGTCATCTCGCAACTTCCTCTCAGGGTTGAGACACTGTGAGAGGCTCCGGGGCCCCTGCTTGGGCCCCTCAAGTGCTCAGATCTCTGGTCAGAGTCACTGGTGCACCAAGACAATCCCCCCATATTTATGCCCCCAGGAGTCCACAGGGACTTGCACCTGAGGGGTGCAAGGAGCACTGTGGGATCCCCTGTGTGTGCAGGATTAAAGGTGTTAACCCAAAAAAAAAATGGTGTCATCCAGTCCCATGGATGTAGACTGTACCCCAGGGGCACAGTCAGGCATGATTACTGAGGACCACCGTGTGTAGCCCCAAAATTAATAAACAAAAAATAATTAAGTCTCTGATGTGGTTCCTGGCTCTGAACACAGAGATGCTCTTGATGAATTCTGAAAATATTCTGCTTCTGATGGCTCTTCCTCACCCCACAAGGAACAAGCTGTCCTGATCACTTCTTCACTTCTGTATTCTCTCTCTCTCTCTCTCTCTCTCTCTCTCTCTCTCTCTCTCTCTCTCTCTCTCTCTCTCTCTGTTTCTGTCTCTATCTCTGTCTCTATTTTCTCTCTGTCTCTCTCCTTTTATCCTGGTTCAACACACCTTTCTAAGATTTTGGGAACTGAAGATTTTCCCAAAAGCTTTCATCAGTTTAGAACATTCCAGCCAGTACCAAAAAACCTGCTAAGAAGTCTCACCCTGGCAGCCAGAGCAAAAGCACAGTGGGTAGGGCATTTGTCTTACATGCAGCCGACCTGGGTTCAATCCCCAGTATCTCAAATGGTCCCCCGAGTAACCCGAGTACCACCGGGTGTGGCCCTCAAAAACAAATAAGCAAAATGTCTCATCCAGAAGGGGAGATACAAACCATGGGTACCAGTGAGGGGAGTCACACAGATAAGGTATCTGGGCGAGGAGCTGCAGATTGGATGATAAACACCAGCAAGGCCCACACCCTGCAGCCTGAGGTGAGCAGCCATGGGCAGTAAATTTAGGCCAGAGGTGGGGGCCTGGGACCTGTGTGAAAATGAACTTGGAGTCTAGCCCCATAGGGTGTATCCTCTCTAATTCACATGGGGAGTGGGTGTTATGATCCTACTGGGGTGTCCAGCTGAGGGCACCAGGGCTCAGAAAGGGTCAGGGAGGCTGGGGCCCACACAAGCCTATAAAGCACTCTGGGCAGGCTAGCACTGGCCTCATAACTCCCACAGTCCCGCAGGCCGGTGGAGAAAAGGCGGGACTGGGTGGGGCCCGGCAGGCAAGGCACAGCTGGTGAGAGTCGCTGCAGCCCAGATGGGCCCCATGGATGTCCCCATCCCTAAACGTAGGCTTTAACTCCCCACCCATCCCCCACGGACTAGAGTTGACATATTTGGGGGCTGAGCTCCCACCCTTTCCTGGATAGTTTCCCTCTCTCTGGACCTACACTTACAGCCCGCTACCTCACCCTAAAGCCTATCTGTTGAGAACCATCTCCTCCAGGCTGCCCTCCCAGTTGCCCTCCCACATTCCTCTCTCCAGCACCCTTCAGTCATTCACTCCTGCCCCCAATTCTCCCTCCTCGGGACAAGAAAACACAGAGGCACAGATCAGCCTAACCAGCTCTCCGCATCCCAACCCCCTCACCCCCCACCCCCGACAAGCCGCTCCCAGACACCCTGGCCAGACCTGCAGACAGAGACCTCACCTCTTGGCCACATCACTCAGCCTCCAGCACCTCAAACCCACCAGCACCCACAGTGACTTCCTGCTGCTCACCACGGACAGCATTCTGACCGCTGGGGAGGACGAGTGCTTTGGGAGCCTCCTGGACCCCCAGACCTCTCCCCAGGACGGCTCCCCAGAACGGCTCCCCAGGAGCCAGCCCACCATCCCAGAATTCTTCAAAGGGCTGGAAGAGATTAACTGGGTGGCCCTGGGGTCCCCTAGAGTGCAGGGTGTTCTCAGTGACCCACTTTCCTTTCTGGCCTCTGCCTGTGCTTTTTGGGCCTGGTGGGGGCAGGGGAAACTGAGGCCTGAGTTTCAGCCCGGGGCCACCTTCACTGTATGCAGAGGGCAGTCAGTCCTGGGGACTCTATAGCTGGAACGTGGGTAGAGAACACGATGCCTCCTAACTCAGGAGACAGCCTGAGGAGCAGACAGGATGCAGTGCCAACTCAACACCCAAGGGCTGGGCTCTGACTCCAGGGATGCAGGAACTCTGCAAGTCAAGGCCTCCCCACTGCCATTGTCACGTCCTGGGAAAAACTGAGAAAGCAGGGACCCAGGAAAAGGGTGGAGGGGACCTCCCTCCTCTGCACACAAGGCCCCACAAAGCTGTCTCAGAGCACCCTACTGTTGGGAGTGAGGAGTGTAGTAAAGGCGTCTCAGGCAGGTTAGAGTGGCCTCTTCCAAAACAGGGTCCAATCATGATCCTTTTGTAGGTATTCAGGGCATTTGGGGGGCCACTCCCCGTCCACTTGCTCGAGTTGCACTGGGACATGCAGGACCTGAGCCCCAGTTGTTGACTAACAACAGCTCCCACTGTTGAGCTTCCGCTGTGGCCCCCACACTGGGCTGGGCTGCAGGCTAAGAATGGGAACCATGCGGAAGGGTAGAGACACAGCTCATTGGGCTGGATGTATGTGGGAGCCCCAGATTCCATCCCCAGCACCATGTGCTCCTTAGAGCACCCCAAAGAACCACTGCTGAACCAAGAGTCAGCCCTGAGCCCTCCCGCCACCCCCTAAAAAAGCAAACAGCTGAATAAAGAAACTGTGAACACCATGCCTGGAGTCACAGCATGAAAAGAGGTGTTCAGGGTGGGGGTTTGAGGACAGATCCTAGGTGCATCTACCAGGAAGGTCCCCAAACGCCTTGCTTTATGGGATTGGCTTTAACTTCCAGTCGTGGAGCCTAAGATTGTTTGGCATTGCCGGGTGGGGGTGGGGGGTCCAGTGGGGTTGGAGATGGGGGGCTTGCAAGTGGCAGGACGTGCAAAGGAGGCCGGAGCCCAGAAGGAGTTAACTGTGCGAGGGGCCTGGGTGAATCAGAGGCTCCGCAGGCTGCGTTGGAAATTCCCTGTGTATGGCGTGTGGTCACCCAGAAAAGGGAAACAGTGCTTTTCGGAGCAGAGGACAGCGGGGGCTGGAGGCCGGGAGCAAGCCGCCTGCTCGGGTGGGGCTCCTGAAGCCATTGTGACCCAGTGGGGTTGAAGCCTAAACTTGAGCCCTGTAGGGGAGAAAGAAGGAGGTAAAGAGCTGCCCAGTCTGCCCTGGTCTGGTTGTGCTATGCCCTCTGTCCACGGACTCTGCCGGATGGGTAGGAGTTCACCAGACCTAGGGAAGGAAAGTCAGCATCATGGCAGGGGCTGAGAAGCCAAGGCACAGGGCTGTGAGTCAGTCCTGCATCTGACATCCCTGCCTAGCCTGTTTTCAGGGCCCTTTCCAAAGATGCCCCTCTGCACCCCAGAAGCACCTACCAGCACCTCCCACAGCCTTGATTTCCCTCCAAGAGATCTCAAGGTCTGTCACTCAACTGTCTTCTCCTTAGAACCGAGGGCAGGGGGCCGTACCCTAGTTTTTCACACCACTTGTTCCAGCACAGGCCCAGCTCCGAGCCTGGTGTTCATGGCTGAGGACTGCATGACCCAGGACTGGACAGCTTAGAGAAACTAGAGGCGCACTGTCCCCCGCTGCTGAGGCTTCTAACACATGCTGTCCCTTGTCCCCTCTTGGGCTGGCTAGAGGCTCCCCTGTCCTGAAGGGACGGCAAATCTCCCCTTTGAGTGCTGCCCCTGCAGCTTCTGCTCCCTCAGCCATCAGGAGGGAGCAGAGGGCTGACTCCAGGCCTCACAACCCTCCAGTCCGCATCTCCTTGCACATCTCAAAGAGGGAGTTGGGGCCTCCCTCCTGAAGGGTCTAGGAGCCCCCAGAGCCCTAACTGCAGCCTAGAACCCTCAACCTCTGCTACGATGCTGACGGGGCTGAGGCGGAGACACAGACCGCCATGGTGCTGGAGCTTTTCCAAGCGCAGGGGGAACTGAGAGCTGTGGGAATGGGGCAGGATGCTCTGGGCCGGCCACGAGGCCACTCCAAGGCCCCAGACGGACAGGAGCCCGGGGCTGAAGGAGAGAAGGGGACTCCCAGACGGGCAGTTGTAGGCCAGGGGGCGGCTATGAGGTGCTGGCAGACTGTCCGGAGAGGGCTGGCTGGGCAGTGGGAGGCTGGGGAGGCCTGTGGGGAAGGAAAGAGGAAGCCCTGGGAGCAGGAGGGGGCTTGGGGATGGAGCAGGGGTGGGGGCTGAGGGCTGGAGCCACTCTGGCCGCCGCAGCCACTTCACTTCTCCTGGTTTCGGTTTGTAAATAGCTGCTGGCCCCTTGCAGGCGGCAGGATGGGCCCAGGCCCTCTTGGAACCGAAATCCTGGTCTGAGCAGGGCCAAGAGGCTCAAAAGCCTGTATTGAAGACCCCTGGGGGACAAGAGTAGGCTGGCCCAGAGTGGGGGGCGGGTAGGTTCTGATGGGTCCAACACTGGGGGCCCTGACCTGTGGTCACTGAGGTAATAGCAGCTGAGCCAGAACTTGATGACTTGCCATATGGACTTATTTATAACCGGGTCTCCACGGGCAGCTGCAGAGTTGATAACTCAGCACTTGGGCTGGTCCCGGGAACCCAGGCAGGGCACAGCAGACAGAGAGGCGGGAAGCTGGCCTGGTGATGGTCTCTCATGCTGGACTTGAAGGATCCTGGGACCTTCAAGCCTTGTTGGCTGGGACCAGTTCTCCAGGCGGCCAATGAGGGCCAACTTGAGAGTGAAGGGACCCTGCTAGTGGGATGCACATCTCAGAAGCTTTGCATCAAGCATGACTGGCCCATGGACCCCTCAGTTCCAGGAGGCTAGGCCCTGCCTCCGTGAAAGAAACTTCCTGCAGGGGTCAGTGCCTGGGCAAATAACAAGAGGCAAAGTCATCGCCCCTTCCCTTCTTGCTGGAATAACATCAAAACAAAACAGAGGGTGGTGGGGCAGGGCCCAGAGCTGGTCTGGTAGGCCTGGCCACCACCACAGGGCCACAATGAGCATTGAGAGGGGACAGTAGGGGTCATTGGTACCTCCAATCCCTCAGCAATGAGAAGGGTCACCCCTACCTTCGAAATCACCACTTTCCTTCTGAGAAAAGACAGGCTCTATTTAGTGTGTGTGTGTGTGTGTGTGTGTGTGTGTGTGTGTGTGTGTGTGTGTATAAATGTGTGTGTTCAGCGGCGTTTGCTTTGCAAGCAGCCCTTCCAGGACCAAAGGTGGTTGGTTCGAATCCCGGTGTCCCATATGGTCCCCCGTGCCTGCCAGGAGCTATTTCTGAGCAGACAGTCAGGAGTAACCCCTGAGCACCGCCGGGTGTGGCCCAAAACCAACAACAAAAAAATAAATAAATAAATGTGTGTGTTATGTAAGTGGTGTGTGAAAGTGTGAATATGTGTGTTTGCACCAATATGTGTGTGTACGCACACATGTGCACTAGGTTCTAGCCTAAGATGTGTGGGAATAAAGTCCCCAGACCCTTTCCCTCACTTCTGAGTCCTTCCAGGTCCACCTCATCTCTTTCGCTTTAGGCCACTGGGCCAAGCTGTCTCTCCAGCTAGTTTCTGGCCTTGTTCTAGGTTGGCCCTGCTTGATCTTGTCTGGTTTTTGTTTTGTGGAGCCATACCTGGCAGTACCCAGGATTTATTTTTGGCTCTGCCTTTGGGGACCAGATGGGATGCTGTAGATCAAACCTGGATTGGCAAGGCAAGTGCCTTCCCTATCTCTGGAGTTCTGTTGGGTCCTGCTTAGGTGGCCCATCCCTCCTGTATCAAAGCCTCGGGAGACCTTACTTGTGAGGGTCCCCAGACTCTCAGGTAACTAACACTAAGTCTCACGGGATACAAAAGTCAATGGATGGGCTTTCCCCTGAAGAAACCCATGCTCTCTCTACACACACAGTCTCTCTGGCTCTCGCTCACTACTCTGTATCTGTCTCTCTGTCTCTGTCTTTCTGTCTCTCTCTCTCTCTTTCCCCCTCATCTCTCAAAATAAATTTATTTTTTATTTTGTTTTGCAATGCTCGGGGCTTACTCCTGGCTCTACACTCAGGAATCACATTCGGTGGCCTCTGGGGACTATACAGGATGCCCAGGATTGAACCTTATGTGAGACAAATGTACTATCTCATTGTCCTACCACTTCAACTCCTCAAAGTAAAAAAAATTGTCTTAAATAAAGCTATTCTACTTCACTCTAAAAAAACAAAACAAACAAACAAACAAACAAAACAAAGGAGAAAGCTCAAAGGATGTCAAAAATCAGGCAGACGTGGCAGTGACTTTAGCTCATGGGCGCCACTACCCAAATAGTGGGAGGCTCAGGAAGGCCAAAGGCCCTCGGCCCCCTGACTGAAGCCACGTGCCTGACTCCCGCCTGTAGAGCTCCCAAAGGGACCTCTGACCTCCTGGACCCCCGCTGGGCCTGAAGATAGCCCTGCTGGGGGGGAGCTCCTATTGGGGACAGGAAATCTGGGGGGTCTGTTGTGGGGGTGGGTGACTCGGGCCATCCCTGGCCAGGATGGGGCCTGGGTGGTTTGGGCCCACAGAGGCCCCTCTGGGCAGGGCCAGGGCGCCCAGCCTGGAGCCACCCGCTGCAGCTGCCCGGTTTCCACATCGGCAGTAGCGAGTCCGGGCGCCTGAGAAAACAGGAAGCGCCCGGTCACCACAGGAAGCCTGTGTGCGCAGCCTCCCCACCCCCGTCTCATTGCAAAACGCTAACAGCCCCATCACCGCAGCACCACCGCACTGCATAGAGCCATGGGCCAAATGCCCGGGCCACCGAGCCTGCCAGAGACAGACAGACAGACAGACAGTCACTAGCCCTCACTCATGTGCACCACATCTCCATGGGATGGGCCTACTTGAGCCAGTTGCAAATTGAGGGGTTCCTGAGTTTGTGGCATCCTGCCTTCTTCTGCACCCTTGGTCCAGTTCCCATGCCTGCTATGGCCTTTGTTCAATCTGAATATGGGCTCAGGGGTTGGAAAGAATCACTGCTCAGCTGGCTGGACCTGGGCCTTGACCCTCACACCCCCAATCAGCCTCTTCTCCGAGGCGGCCGTTGGCCCAGAGCCTGCCACCCCCGTGACCCCAGGGAGCTGGTTGCCACCAGGCTCACACCTGCCACACCCTCCGACCGGCCACAGCCCTGGGACTCAACTCAGCCCATCCCAGGGGTCCATCAGCGTCACCCTTGACCAGCCAAAGGGACCACCCCCCCTCTGTACTCTGCCCGACTTGACCTGGCTGCCTCCCCTCCCCATCTCACCCCTCAGAAGAAGACGGGAGTCCAGCAGGGCCCAGGCCCCGACCCTGGAGAAGCCGGCGTTCCTGCAGCCCCGGGGACAGCCAGGAAAAGAGAAGAGAGCAGAGCATTTCATGGCTATAATAAATCAAAGGGGGAAGTCGAGCAGGAGAAATAAGAAACTTCCCTACCCTGGGCACAGCGACCTGCCAGGCAGTAGCCCCCAGCACCCTGCCGCGTCCTTCCTCCTTGCCTCTGGCCAGGGCCCAGGCTGGGCTTTGCCTCAGGCCCAGGAGCCCCTTCAGGCCCCAACTGACCCTTCTCAAGGCCCATCCTGGACACTGGGTTCCCCTGGTCTTTGGGCCTCAGTTTCCCTCTAGGAGATGCAGAAAGCTGCAGGAGCTATCTCCAGGAGGTAAAACATCAAGCTCCTTTGGTAGAGATCGAACAGGACCCCCAGGGCGTGAGAGAAGAAGTGCCAGAAGCAGGACAGGACATATGAGCTGGGCACCCAGATGTATAAGATGAGGGGACTAAGCTACAGCAGGGGTGGAGGGCAGTGATCGGGCCCACTTGTAGGCAGCACCCAGCTCTCGGCTTTTGGCAGGCCTCAGATTCCTGAGTACCTGCTAAACTGCAGTGAAGTGCAGGAGGCAGTGTTGAGACACACTGAAAAACACTTTGGGAGAAAGGTTGCAGGCAACTGGACACTGGCTCAAAGCACTGGAACTCCCCCAAGGCAAGCAGCGTAGAACCATTCCCCACACTCATCCCACAACCCTCCCATCCCACCACCCAGCTGGGTGTGGCCCCAAAAAGAAAAAAAAAAAAAGACAAATCTGTTGGCAGTATTTTTTTTTTTTGGTTTGGCTTTGGCATTTAAAGTCACACCCAGTAGTACTCAGGGCTAACTCCTGGTTCTGTGTTCAGGATCACTCTTGGAGGTGTTCAGGAGACCATCTGGGGTTCTGGACATAGAACCCTGGTCAGCTACATGCAAGGCAAGAGCCTTGGCCTCTTTGCTATCTATTGGTCCAGCCCCTCTGTAAGCATTTTCGAGATGAAATGAGGAATTTAAGAAATTTTTGTTGTTGCTGTTTTTGGGTCCCATCCGGCTATGATCAGGGGTTACTCCTGGTTCTGTGCTCAGAAGTCGCTCCTAGCAGGCTCGGGGGACCATAAGAGATGCTGGGATTCGAACCAGGGTTCATCCTGTGTTGGTTCAATGCAAGGCAAAAAAAGCCTTACTGCTGTGCTATCACTCTGGCTCCTAAGAAATGTTTGTGATGAGTTTGGGGGAAAATAATGAGCTCCAGCTCCTCAACATTGGGGTAGCACTGCTAGTGACTGGGGTGCTCAACCTGCAGTTCCCTTGAGCCAGTGCCTCCAGCCAGGGCTCTCTGGAAATGCTCAGCCAGTCAGTCCAGGACCCTGCAGATAGTTCCCGCCAGCTGACTCCAGCCAGCTGGGGTTCCCTGTGAGGGCATCGGATGCTCCTTCCCTGCCAGCCGGTGGTGAGATAAGACAGTGGCTGTGACAGTGGGAATCAGAGCTGCCTGCAGGCAGCCAGCAGAGCAAGCAGTACTGACCCTTGGTTTCCCCATTTGTAAAACCTTGAAACTCGGCCCTGAGGGACAAAGGAGGCCAGGGAATGGGGCCCACGGGTGCTCACACAGTGGCCACCCCACCTCCTCCCAAGAGCCCCCACTTCCTCCATCCCTTTCCTTTCACCTGCTGGAGTCTGTGAGAACCTCTGCTTGTCCCTGTACCCCAGGGGGCCCCTAGCCTTGCTTTGACCTGTCCTGATCTGGGAGAGCTCCAAAATCGGGGTTCCCAGCCCTGTTCCCCAACTCTCTGGACCTTGGAAGCACCCCCATGCCTACTTTGGCAATATTTTCCATTTGTAGGGAAAGATTGGGCCACCCCTAGCATTGCTGGGGTGTTACTCCTAGCTCAGTGCTTGCAAGGCAGATTGCTTCTAGCAAAGAGATCAAATGGTGCCAAAGATTGGCCAGCCCTTTGCACCATCTCCCCTCCAAGGAGACCCCACTTTTATGTCTCCTGTCCACACAAGACACTGCTGCTAAGACTCAGATGTCAGCACCTGGTCAGGCTCCACACATAAGCAACAACGTGACAATGTGTCATCTTCGAGATTACAGTTTTGTATACTTAGGACAAGAGACACCATGCCTGCCAGGCCAGGTAGCTATGCAGTGAGAACTGTAGATTCCTGGCCACTAACTTGGGAAAGAGCCTAAACTGCACTGCCCAGTTTGGAGGAGGACCTGAAGGCTTTTGTTTTTGTTTTTGTTTTTGGGTCACACCCAGCAGTGCTCAGAGGTCACTCCTGGCTGTCTGCTCAGAAATAGCTCCTGGCAGGCACGGGGGACCATATGGGACACCGGGATTCGAACCAATCACCTTTGGTCCTGGACTGGCTGCTTGCAAGGCAAACGCTGCTGTGCTATCTCTCCGGGCCCCCTGAAGGCTTTTTATTTGGGAGCTCAGGGGTGCTTAGCCATACCCTGTGGTGCTCAGGATCTTGATGCTCGGGAGTGACCCCTAGCGGTGCTCAGAGGGCCATATGTGGTGCCAGGGATTGACACCAGGGTCTGTGGGATGTACCTTGGCCTTGTTCTACCTCTCTAGTTCTGGATCTCGAGCCTTTTCATATTGCTATCCAGTTTAAGTTCATAGCTAACTTCTGGCTCTTTATGGGCCAGAGAGATGTACAGTGGGTATGGTGCTTGCTTTGCAAGTGGCGAAGTGTTGCAATACTGCCCTTGATGGGGTTGACTGATGGAGGGATAGAGGATGAGGCCTTTCTCCTTCAGCTTGGACCACGTATCTGTTACCCTGTTCAGCCAGCGGTTCTGAGGTGAATGTGGCGGGAAGAAAGCTAATATGCAATCCGGCTTCTGAAGAAAACAGCTTTTTATTTCGTGGAAGAGGTTGAAGCCAAAAGGCCCCAGAATCAGCCCCAGGAAAAAAGCGCCTGCCTTCCACAGACCTTTGCTTTTATCCCCCAGAATCAGGTACCACCCTAGGGTGGGAGCAGAATGCCAGGTCACACCCTAGGGTAGGGCACAATCACCATCAGGGTAGGGTCAGTAACATAATAATCCCATTGAAATGTTTACATACACAACAGCCAAGCAGGGTTCAATCCCTGCATCCCATATGGTCCCCTGAACCCTAGAAGTGAACCTGAGTGCAGAGCCAGAAGTGACCCCCTGAGCACTGCTGGATGTGACTGAAAAAATAAACAAACTGGGGCCGGAGAGATAGCATGGAGGTAGGGTATTTGCCTTGCATGCAGAAGGATGGTGGTTTGTTGGGCTGGAGAGATAGCACAGCGGTGTTTGCCTTGCAAGCAGCCAATCCAGGACCTAAGGTGGTTGGTTCGAATCCCGGCATCCCATATGGTCCCCCATGCCTGCCAGGAGCTATTTCTGAGCAGATAGCCAGAAGTAACCCCTGAGCACCGCTGGGTGTGGCCCCTCCCCCCCCCCAAAAAAAGGAGAACAGTGGGTTCAAATCCTGGCATCCCATATGGTCCCCTGACCCTGCCAGGAACAATTTCTGGGTGTAGAGCAAGGAGTGACTCCTGAGCACTGCCCGGTGTGACCTTAAAACTAAAAATAAATAAAAGTAAAAATAAACAAACCAACAAATCATTTCTGTTTCTTCTGCTGAGTCCCTATCACCAGTGTGTCTGCTTCTCCTGGTACAGATAGATGCCAATATCAGAAAATTTGAGCTTCAGTGCCCATGAGAGCAGATGATAAAGGCGGCAAAAGGCTCGTTCACAGCTGGCCCAGGGGAGTCAGAACCCGGGAGTGGGTGTCAGACCTTCCTGGGTGGTGTAGGTCTCAGGCCCTGGGTAGGTGTCTGAAAGGTTAAAGGGGAAAAAAGGCCCAGTGGACCCAAGACTTTCCAGTAGGGAAATGCCCAGCCCTGTTTCACACCTCATCTCATTTCAGTCTCAGCAGCTCAGTGGTGGGTGAATTGTGGGGTGGGAGCCTGAGGAGACAGGACTAATTTTACTCCCATTTTGCAGATGAGGAAATCAAGGCGGAGGTGCCTTCCCCCCAGTGCGTGCTTGTGGGGAGCTTATTTCCCCAACCCCAAGGACTCAAATGCTCACGCAAACCCCAGGTCCCTGTCTCCTTTCTTTACTCTGGGAACCATGTCCAGGCTTTGGGAGGGGGTTTGAGCCAGACTAAATGGTATGGAGCTTGCCCAGCCTGGTTGCCTGCAGCACCAACTAAGATCTCTGGGGAGGAGGGTCCCAAAGTCCAGAGTTGAGGGGTCAGGGGTACTGACCCCCAGATGCTGCCTGACTTTCCCATCTCTTGCTTGTGATGCGACAATGCATGCAGGCAACAGGCCAGCGAGCAGAGTCTTGGATCTGGGACAGTCCCGCAGGGTTTGTGGGGACTGTGGCCCCTCATTTTCCAGCTGTGGAAACTGAGGTTCGGAACTATGCTGTCAACATCCAGGCTCCAAGGCCAGGGAGCTGGCAGGAGCCCCATCCCCCCAACCACAGCTCCTTGGGGTCTCCTGCCCCGGATGCCAGCCCAGCCAGGGCTGGGGCCCTGGGGAGGGGTGGGGGGTGGACAGCAGGGTGCGGGGGCGGCTGGCGGAGGCAGGGGGAGGAGGCGGTGCCCCGCACTGTCTCACCGCAGGCCCGACCTCGTCCTTATCTGCTCGGGCAGCTTCCGGCCCGGCCCCCAGCCCCCTGGGAGCGCCCTGCTGCCCAGCGGAGCAGAGAGCGCCCTGGGGGCGCAGGTGAGAGCCGGAAGTGATGTCTAAAGGGGAGCACCACTGAGGGAGAACCCCCCTGTGCCCCAGCAGGCCCACCCCAACAAAAGGACCCACCCTTCAAAATCTGTCTGTCCTAGCTAAATCTGTGAGGGAGGTGGGAAGGGTCTAGGGATAGGGGTCTCCTTCAGCCCACCCCCCACCCTGGTAGGAAGAGCAAGAAGTGGGGTGAGGGTACTACAGGGGCTTCTTAAGGGTCCTAGCCTGTCCCCCTACTCTCTCCTAGCCATGCCCCTCGATTTCTCCTCCCCCCACAGGTGTACAGGCCCCCCCCCCCACAAGTGTGGGAGGGAAAAAGAGACTCGGGAGAAAGTGAAAGGCTAAAGCCACTAGCTGGAAGGAGTCCCAGAAAGTTTCAGCCATGCAGAAAGAACCTTCCATAACCATGGGGAATAAAGCACAGGTGACTCTTGCACGCACATGCACAAAGCTAGGACATGTGCAGCTATTACCTGTACATACATTCTGGGCCAATGCCCGTCTAGGGAGGCTGAGGGTGTGTGGGTGGTGGGAGAGGGCAATGCAAATGAAGCCTCCACACACACACAAGAGCTGTCACCCTTGCCCTGCTGTACCCCATGGGAGAAGAGGTGGGGCATGGAATCTCCAGTCACACAACGCAACTCCACTAGGCTGGCGCTGGGGAAGGCCACCTGTCTTTTTTGTTTTTCTTTTTTTTGTTGTTGTTTTTGTTTCTGTTTTGGGGTCACACTGGGCGGCACTCAAGGGTTACTCCTGGCTCTGCCTTCAGAAATCCCTCCTGACAAGCTCAGGATACCACATGGGATGCCAGGAATTGAACCCGAGTCCATCCAGGGTTGACCCGGTGCAAAGCAAATGCCCTACCGCTGTGCTATCTCTCTGGCCCAAGTCTTATCTCCAGCTGAGCGGGTGGCATGGCCCCTCTTGGTAGTAGAAAATCTGGAGCCACTGCAGCAAGTGCAGAGATGCAGAGACAGGCCCAATCTTTACAGCCAATGTCTGGAAATAACCCAAAATCCCTCTGGCAGCAGGAGGAGACCCGCCCGACACATGGAGGCCTGGCCCGTTAAGCAGACGAAGTGCATGAAGCTGCCCGCCATGGCACCCTGAGGCCTGGTGCCTGTTGCTGCATGAGACCCCTTTGAAAGCCGCTCCTTAGCCTCCCTCCCCGTGAAGTTCAGAGCCCACCAGCCCATCCCTGTGAATGATAACTGACGCCACTTCCTGACTAATTGCCACCTGTACACTCATGACCCAAGAGTAATTCTGAAAGTGACTGAAACTGCTAAGAAAACACAGTTGGTGCCAAGCAGGTTACTAGGGAATACTTGATAATGAGTTACCAAAGGCCAGAGTTGGAGCTGAAGTGGTAGGACATATGTCCTTGCATGTTCAAGGCCTGGAGTTCCATTTCTGCCACCCCCAGCACTGCCAGGCGTAATCAAATTAATGACATGCTTACTCATGGCAGTAATATGGCTTATTAAAACACATGTCCAGAACATGTGAGACCCTCTATTTGCTTTCTTTTTGTTTTTTTTGTTTTTTTGTTTTGTTTTGTTTTTTGGGCCACACCCTGACGCTCAGGGGTTACTCCTGGCTATGCGCTCTGAAGTTGCTCCTGGCTTGGGGGACCATATGGGACACCGGGGGATCGAACCGTGGTCCGTCCAAGGCTAGCGCAGGCAAGGCAGGCACCTTACCTCTAGCGCCACCGCCCGGCCCACTATTTGCTTTCTTAAAAACAAAAATGATTATAGGGGATCTGAGCAATAGCACAGCGATAGGGTGTTTCCCTGGCACATGGCTGACCCAGGACCCAAGAATTCAAGCCTCTGTATCCCATATGGTCCCCCAAGCCTGCCAGGAGCGATTTCTGAGCACAGAGCCAGGAGTGTAGCCAAAAAACACCAAACAAACAAACAAACAAACAAAAAAGTGGTAATAGGGGTCAGAGCCACAGTATAGTGGTAAAGGCTCTTGCCTTGCACGCAATGAACCCAGGTTCAATCCCCAGCATCCCACATGGTTCCTTGAGCACTGCTAGGAGTGATTCCTGAGCACCGCCTGGTGGTGTGATCCAAAAACAAACAAACAAAAGAAGTAACAGGGGGGTTGGAGAGATAGTACAGCAGGCAGGACACTTGCCTTGCATATGGCAGACCGGGGTTCCATCTACAGTCCACCTGAACTTCTCCAGAAGTGATTCCTGTTGTTGTTTGTTTGTTTCTTGGCCACACTTGGCACTGCTCAGGGGTTACTCCAGTCTTTATATTCAGGGAACCATACTCTGGGATGCCATCAAACCTGGGTCGCCTGCTTGCAAGGCAGTAAGCACTGCTTGAATATTTCCATATGTGACCCCAAAACAAAAATAAAAACACAAAAAAAAATTGCTCCTTTTGTATGTAAAACAAATTTTACCTTAAAAATCAACTGTGGCAGGGCCAGGGTGATGGCAACACGATAGGGCATTGGCCAGAATGCAACTGACCCAGGACAGACCTTGGTTTGATCCCTGGCATCCCATGTGGTCCCTGAGCCTGCCAGAAGCGATTTCTGAACTCAGAGCTAGGAGTAACCCCTGAGCGCCACCAGGTGTGGCTCAAACACCAAAAAAGTATCTATTGTCTGATTAGGCTTGAGTAAAAGCATAGCGGATAGGACATTTATACCTGGTACAGGGCCACCCAAGTTTGACCTCCAGCAACCCATATGGTTGGTCCCCTGAGCACTACTAGAAATGACCGCTGAGTGCAGAGCAAGAGTAATCCCTGAGCACCACTGGGTGTGGCCCCAAAACAAAAATAAAACAAAATCAATTGTCTGATATAAGGATGACCAAATTGAAATAGGCAATATCCCCTCTGAAAAGCCGCAAAAGGCCCAGGGTGGACTCACAAGGCAGGGCGTAGGCTTTGCATGCAGAAAGCTTCAGTCCCTGTCATCTCATGGTCCCCTGAGCACTGCATGGTTCCCTGAGCACCACTGGGAGTGACAGTCGAGCACAGAGCCAGGTGTAATCCCTGAACCTCCAGGTGTGACCTAAAAAAAAACAAAACAAAATCAAAACAAAATAGTCACACACACACACACACACACACACAATATCAAACATCTAAAAGTAAACTAAGTTCTGAAAGGTCTATATGAAAAGAATGTACAAATCACAGAATAATTAATTTGGTATATAAACCTTTTTAAGATATTTAGACCATGGGGCCGGGAAGGTGGCGCTAGAGGTAAGGTGTCTCCCTTGCAAGCGCTAGTGTAGGACGGACCGAACCGAGATTCGATCCCCCAGCATCCCATATGGTCCCCCCAAGCCAGGGGCGATTTCTGAGCGTATAGCTCAGGAGTAACCCCTGAGCATCAAACGGTGTGGCCCAAAAACCAAAAAAAAAAAAAAAAAAAAGATATTTAGACCAGCTTTTGGGATAAATTTTAAAAGCCTAATGAAACAGGGGCCAGAGAGAGAGCATGAAGGAGGGCGTTTGCCTTACAAGCAGAAGGATGGTGGCTCGAATCCCGGCATCCTATATGGTTCCCCAAGCCTGCTAGGAGCGATTTCTGAGCATAGAGCCAGGAGTAAACCCTAAGGAGCAATGCCAGGTGTGATACAAAAACTAAAAAAAAAAAAAAAAAAAAAAAGCCTAATGAAACAGATTATTTTCTAGGCATATTAAATAAAGACAACTGGAGGGGTCAAAGATGGTACAGTGGGGAAGGCACTTGTCTTGAGCTCAGCAGACCTGTGACTCCAACCCGGATTTATGTGTAACTACCTGCAAGACCCGCCCATTCCTGGAAGGGGTCTTGGGGAGTGGATACTACGTGTAACTTTACCTGCAGAACCCTCCCATTTCTGGGAGGGGTCTTGGGAAGATTAGATAAGGCCTTTGACCAGAAGGGCAAGAGATTTAGAAGACTTTGCCAGCATGGAGAGGTCAGAGGAGGAGACATGGATGGAAAAGCTAAGGATAGCATGCATAAATGGTTATGATTGACCACACATGTGGTGGATAGGGCATGAATAAAGCTGCTACTTCCTGAAGCCTGCTTGTGATTGAGATTTCTACCCGCCACTTTCCTGGACCCAGATACCCGCAGGCTGAAGGGGGATGGAGCTACGTGGTCCTGAGCTGAAGGACAAAGGCCTCCATCTCCATCCAGCTCCATCATAAGGGCTTTCTTTGTTATTTTAAACAATACAGACCCACATTCAATCTCCAGAACCCCATATGGTCCCCTACGCACTGCCAGGAGTGATTCCTGAGTGCAGAGCTGGAGTAAACCTCAGAGCATTGCCAGGTGTGACTCTGCCAAAAAAATGACAATTTGAGAGATAGTACAGAGGATAGGGCACTTGCTTTGAGTGCAGGTGACCTGGGTTTGATCCCCAGCACTGCTTATGGTCCCTCAAGTCCCACCAGCAATGATCTCTGAAGCACAGAGACAGGAGTTAACCCTGAGCATTGCTGGTTATGGCCCAAGCCCCAAAATTAAAACAAAGTAAGAGAGAAGCGGAAGGAAGGAAGGAAGGAAGGAAGGAAGGAAGGAAGGAAGGAAGGAAGGAAGGAAGGAAGGAAGGGAGGGAGGGAGGGAGGGAGGGAGGGAGGGAGGGAGGGAGGGAGGGAGGGAGGGAGGGAGGGAGGGAGGGAGGGAGAGAGGAAGGGAGGGAAATCCAGAAGGAAAGAAGGAAGGAAGGAAGATCCAGAAGGAAGGAAGGAAACAGGAAGGAAGGAAGGAAAGAGGAAGGAAGGAAGATCCAGAGAGATAGTATAGCATTGTGACCCCAAAATCAAAAAGATAAAGGGAGAAAATGAATCATAGCTAAGTTCAGGTTCAGTGAAAGAAGAGGGAAGATAGGGTAAAGAAGGGATGGATGACAAGTAGCCAACTTATCAGTAAACACAGAACTTAAGTCCAACAGGTCCCATGCAGAGGTTAAGATAGCAGCATTATAGGGGCCGGGAAGGTGGCGCTAGAGGTAAGGTGTCTGCCTTGCAAGCGCTAGCCAAGGAAGGACCGCGGTTCGATCCCCCGGCGTCCCATATGGTCCCCCCAAGCCAGGAGCGATTTCTGAGTGCATAGCAAGGAATAACCCCTGAGCATCAAATGGGTGTGGCCCAAAAACCAAAAAAAAAAAAAAAAAAAGATAGCAGCATTATAAAGTTAGAGCAATAGCACAGCAGGGTAGATATTTGCCTCAAAAGCAGCCATCCCTTATTCAATCCCCGCATCTCATATGGTCCCCGAACCTGTCAGAAGTGATTCTTTTTTTTTTTTTTTTTGTGGTTTTTGGGTCACACCCGGCAGTGCTCAGGGGTTATTTCTGGCTCCAGGCTCAGAAATTGCTCCTGGCAGGCACAGAGGACCATATGGGGCGCCGGGATTCGAACCGATGACCTCCTGCATGAAAGGCAAATGCCTTACCTCCATGCTATCTCTTCAGCCCCCAGAAGTGATTCTTAAGTACAGAGCTAGAATTAACCTCTCAGTGTTGCCGGGTATGGCTCAAAATAAATAAATAAATAAATAAAAACATAAACAAAAGATATCAGCACCTTGTATGCAATAGTTTCAGCCAGACTAGAGAGATAAACAGTGTCAAGAGCCATCTTCCCACCAGAAGCTGAACACAGATAGAGAAAACTTGTGTATTCAGGGGAGGGTATGCAGCACCTGGAGACACTCCTGGGGTTGCAAGGAGTGAAACCAAGTCACTTAGTTCCCATAGAGGAGGCCCTTCCCAGACGAAGAGGGCTGAAGCCTGCATCTTCCCAAAGTCCTGGATAGAGATTCAAGAGGAATAGAGCTTTAAAGTCGGGCCTTTGGCAGGGCAGCTGGCTCTAAGGGTTGAGCACTGGCTTTGCATGCAGAAGGCCTGATGAATCCCCAACACAGCATGGTCCTCTGAGCACAACTATAATTCCTCTGAGCACCAAGTTGAGAGTATCCCCTGAGCACCACTGGCGGTGGCCCCCTGTAACTCCACCCTGGATTTAGGTGTACATACCTGAGACCCGCCCTTTTCTGGGAGGAGTCTTGGGAACTGGATATTAGGTGTAACCTTACCTGCAAGACCCCTCCCATTCCGGGGAGTGGTCTTGGAAGGTTATATAAAGCCTTTGACCCAGGGGATTAGGGTCTTTGCCTCTTTTGGTCTTTGACCAGCATGGAGGTCAAAGGGAGATGGCTGAAAGGAGTTAAGACACAGGGCTAGCTAAGAATGGCTGAGTGCTTGAAAGGTTATGATGTAGGCCACACACATGTGGTGGATAGGGTATGAATAAAGCTGATGTTTCCTGATGCCTGCCTGTGAGTGAGTTCAATACCCGTCGCTTTCCTGAACCCCAGACCCGCTGGTTGATGGGGGATGAATCCACGTGGCCAGGGCCTAAGGACAAAGGCCTCCATCCTTCACCATCCAGCTCCATTATTAATTATTTAATTCAACAAACAAAAGAGACTACTGGGGCTGGAGTGGTAGTGCTAGAGGTAAGGTGTCTGCCTTGCAAGTGCTAGCCTAGGACGGACTGTAGTCTGATCCCCAGGTATCCCATATGGTCCCCCAAGCCAGGAGCAATTTCTGAGCGCATAGCCGAGAGTAACCCCTGAGCATCACCGGGTATAGCCCAAAAACAAAAAACAAAGAGATACTGAGGCTGGAGAGATAGTACAGGGTTTGTTTGCCTGGCACACAGCAACCTCAGCTCAATCCCTGGTACTGCATATGCATAACCCCTGAGCACCACCAGGAGTCATTGCTGAACACAGAGCCAGGAAGAGTCTCCAAGTCCCTCTGAGCATGCCTCAATCTTCTCCTCCCCCCTCCAAAAATAAACACCAGACCTTAGCCATTCCAGCCAATTTAGAGATCTGGGTCTCCAGGTCCCCAATCCCAGCTGCTTCAAGCCAAATTTCCAGGCTGATGCTGCATGCACCAGTTTGGCTGGCCCACACCCTCCTCCCGAGTCCCCCAACTCTAAGGGTGATGAAAATGTACTTATGCCTGGCAAGGGGCAGAGGGGAGGTCCCACCTCATGTCTCTTAACATATCTATTCATTGCTTTAACATTCGGGGGGAGAAGAATTGGGACAGATCGAAGTACTCAGGGGCTTATATTGGCTTGGTGCTAGGGACTGCTACCCATGGTGCTCTGGGGCCTAGGCAATGATGCTGCTTGGGAACCCAGACCTCATGCAAAGTATCCTCAGACCACTGCGCCATCTCTCCGGCCCCTGCTTTAACAAGTGTTTATGCATTTAAATAATATCAGACTTTGCATTTGAACTTCCTTGTGGAAATTAAGCCTAGTTCTAAGTGCACTGTAAGTATAAATCATAATCAAAAAATGACCAGTTTTACAGGCACAGGGAGAAGTAAAGCCGGTTGCCCAAGAGCACCAGGAAATATGCTCATTGTGGCATATTTTGATCATATACATGGTATTCTTTTTTCTTTTTATGGTCATGGGGGAAGAGAAGGCAGTGAGCCACACCCACTGCTGCTCAGGGCTTATTCCTGGCTCTACACTCCTATTGGGGCTCAAGAGACAATTTGTAGTGCTGAGGATGAAACCTGGGTTGGCCATATGCAACGCAAGTGCCTTACCTACTGTATTCTCTGAAGCCCCCACATATATGTATTTTTCTTCCTTTTTCCATATGCCTTTTATTTGACATCACTTACTGTTTCTCCCTTCTCCTTTGGTTGATGCAACCACAGGGGTGGGGGAGGGAGGTACATTATGCTGCAGGGCGCTCCCCACCCTTTGGAGACAAATGTGGTAGACACAGCAAGACTGTGCTGCAGAGCCAAAGTGCAGCCTCACGCATGCAAGTGCCCTGCTGCTGAATCACATCTCCAGGATCTCTCTACTTGGGGGCAGGAGGGGAGAAGGTTGAGTTTGTGGTATCTTTTTTTTTGTTTGTTTGTTTTTTTTTTGGGCCACACCCGGTAACGCTCAGGGGTTACTCCTGGCTATGCGCTCAGAAGTTGCTCCTGGCTCGGGGGACCATATGGGACACTGGGGGATCGAACCGCGGTCCGTCCAAGGCTAGCGCAGGCAAAGCAGGCACCTTACCTTTAGCGCCACCACCCGGCCCCAAGTTTGTGGTATCTTCTGATGGAGAGAACATTCTTTTTTTTTTGTATGTGTGTGGTTTTTGGGCCACACCCAGCGGTGCTCAGGGGTTACTCCTGGCTGTCTGCTCAGAAATAGCCCCTGGCAGGCACGGGGGACCATATGGGACACCGGGATTCGAACCAACCACCTTTGGTCCTGGATTGGCTGCTTGCAAGGCAAACGCCGCTGTGCTATCTCTCCGGGCCCTGGAGAGAACATTCTAAGTAGTTGCCAGGGGTGAAGGGGAAGTGGGAATCTAGGGCCTCACATATGAGAGGTCTGTACTACTGAGATTATTCCCAGCATACATACACACACACACACACACACACAGACACACACACACACATATATATATATATATGTATATATATATGTTTATGTTTTGAGGGGGACTCCTAGATAATGCTCAGGAGACCAGAGGGCAATCCCAGTTCTTTTTGTTGTTAGAGGCCCCACCTGAGGGTGCTTAGAGGCTACTCTTGACTGCACTCAGGGTCACACCTGGTGGACTCAGGGGATCATATGGGATGTTGGGGATCAAACCCTAATCAGCCCTTTGCAAAGCTAACATCCTCCCTGTTGTACTATCACTCCAGCCATCCCAGTTATTCTTTCTTCTTTGATTTTTGGGCCACACACAGCAATGCTCAGGGGTTACTCCTGGCTCCTCGTTCAGTAATCACTCCTGGCAGGCTCAGGGGACCATATAGGATGCTGGGGATCAAACCCAGACCTGTCCTACCACTGTGCTATCACTCCAGCCAAATCCCAGTTATTCTTGACTAACCAGGCCAGTAGTTAAATCCAGGATTTGAGAATGTGGAGCTGCTCCATACTGTGGGGATTACCAGTATCTCCCTATGGCGTTGGTTGGGTGGGGGGCTCCAGAGGAGGACCTGGACATGCTTTAGGGACCATATGTGGTGCCTGGAATTGAACCAGGGTTATCTGCATGTAAGGCAAGAGGGCATAGCCAGAAGTAACCCCTAAGTGTCACCGGATGTGGCCCCCCAAACAAAAATTTTTAAAAAAGAATCACTCTTGGGGTCAGAGAAATAGCATAGTGGTAGGGTGTTTGCCTTGCATGCAGCTGACTTGGGACAGACCCAGATTCAATTCCCGACATCCCATATGGTCCCCCAGGCCTGCCAGGAGCGATTTCTGAGCAAAGAAACAGGAGTAACTCCTGAGCGCCACCAGGTGTGACCCAAAAAACTTAAAAAAAAAAAAAAAAGAAAAGAATCACTCCTAGAAGTGCTCAAGGGTCCATATGGGAATCTGGGTATCAAACCCAGGTGGGATGCATGCAAGACAAACACCTTACTCCCTATTATATTATTCTGGCCCCCATAGACTTCTTTTTTGTCATTCTTTTTTTTTTTTTGTTTGTTTGTTTTTGGGCCACACCCAGCGGTGCTCAGGGATTACTCCTGGCTGTCTGTTCAGAAATTGCTCCTGGCAGGCACGGGGGACCATATGGGACACCGGGATTCGAACCAACCACCTTTGGTCCTGGATCGGCTGCTTGCAAGGCAAACACTGCTGTGCTATCTCTCCTGGCCCAATTTTTTTGTCATTCTTTTAAAGTAGTGTGTGATAGTCAACAAATATTTCCACATCATGTGTTCCTTGCTATACATCACATGTTTGTTTCTCTCTCATCTATACTTGGAAGCCCCTGCTGAAGCAAATCACTCTTTTAACCATCACTCATTCGTCCACGCTGCTGTAGTGATCTATGGTCGATCAGTGTACTTCTTAAATCCATCAGGGAGGGGGCTGGAGCGATAGCACACCAGTAGGGTGTTTGCCTTGCACACAGCCGACCTAAGATGGACCCAGGTTTGATTCCTGGCATCCCATATGGTCCCAGAGCCTGCCAGGGGCGATTTCTGAGCTTAAAGCCAGAAAGTAACCCCTGAGAGCCTCTGGGTGTGCCCCCGCCCCCAAATCTATCAGGGAGCCCGAAGGTGGAGTTTCCAGGCTAGGAGGGTGCTGAGAGGCAGCAAGTGAAATTTCTGCCTGGCCTTTGCCAAGCCCTCACCCCCAGAGGCGGGAATGCCGACTGTGTTATTGTGAACTCATTTGTATATTGTGAAGTGCTTTGCCTAGCATAAGGCAATTTGCTTACAGAGAGGGGTTATCAAAGAGTGGCACCCCTGAGTGTCTGAGGCTATTCTAGCCTCATCGGGGGCATTTCCAGAAGAAAGCTGGTCCCACATGGAAGCAGGTGGGAGTTTGGGAAGGGCAAACTTTGGAGCTGGGGAAGAGGGGGGAAACTATGGCCAAGTGTGAGATCCAAGTATATCCTCAGGGACCATCCCATCGAGTCAGATACGAGGTGCTTCCTTGGGTGACAGATAAAGGTAAGACTTACATAACAAGACCAGCCAGCCAGTGAGCAAGCCCCATCCTGCAGAATCTCTAGTCCTAACTGGATCTGGAAAAAAATAAAAATAAAAGATGCAGGGAGGAAGCACCAATGTCCTACACCCCCCAGCCCTGCAGGAGACAAACAGGTGGGTCTCACTTGCTCTAACTAGGTGCAAGGAAACCAAGGTTCAAATCCTGGCCCTGCCACAATTGGTATCACTCTGCGAATCTGGGCTCAGCGGTGCAGAGGGAGGAGGATTCGGTGAGAACAGCTCAGAGCGGGGTGCAGAGGCTGCACCCACATTCTAAGATGCTGCTGCAGCTTTCTGGCCCTTTCCTCTTTGGAGTTGCAAGCTGCACTTGTCCACTATCAGGCATTGGACCCCAAAGGGTTAAAAGGCTCTGGGGCTCAAGGATTGAGGTTCCCAGTTTAAAAAAAAAAAAAAAACCAAAGCATAAAAATAATCCGATGAGTAAGAATAAAATTCCCTCTTCTGAGGTTCCCGGGGCCAGGCCCCTCCCTGCGGCAGGCACTTCCCCTTTCCTTTCCCGGCTTCTTGGAGGAGCCAGGCCGGGCCGGGCCGGGCAGGACAGATAGCTTCAAAGCCCGGAGAGAGATCTGGCAGCCGGGAGCTCCCCCTTGCGGCGAGATGGCGACACGACAGCGCTAGAGAGGAAGCGGCGGACTCCGCTGCCTTGCCCGGTTCCCGCTCCCACTTCCGCCCGGACTTCGGGCCGGCCCGCAACGGAAGTGCGCAGCCGCCTGGGTCCCCCGTAGTGGCGACACGGAAGTGCTCCCTGATCACTATCCCCCCCGGGCCCCTGAGCCCGGCGCATCGAGTTCCGGGCTGGTCTCCCTTGTGACGTGGCCCCAGCGTTCCGGGGGCGGCTCCGGGCCGGGACTGGGACTGGGGCTGGGGCTGGGGCCGGGGCCGGGCGGGGCGAGCCGGGGCGGGGCGCGGGGCCGCAGCTGGATGGCCGGGGCCGCCCGGAGTGCCACCGCTGCTGCCTCCGCCTCCGCTGCTGTTGCACGGTGAGTGCCCCCCGGGTGGGAAGGACCCTGCACCCCAAAACTTCTTCGGGCTCTTCTTCACTCATCGCTCCCTTTTTCCTGGGCTTCTGCGTCTCCATCCCTCCCGCTCTCTGCTGCCTCTGCCTCTTTGTTTTGTTTTTGTTCCTCCTGAGACCCCTCTCTCCTCTGCCAGATTTGGGGGTCCCCTCTCCTCTCTCTGGCCCCAAGCCCTCCAGGGACCCCATCCTGCCCAAGATTTCATCAGGATCTCTCTCTCTTGGTCAGGCCTAGAGAGCTTGGATATTCGGGTATCTTTAACTCTCCCCGCCAAAATTCACCCCCCCCCCGGAACACTAGCTGCAGGGGAAACTGAGGCAGGCATGAGCGGCTCAAGGTCACTGCCAGCCACAGTCACCCTCCTGCCACCCCATCTCCCGAAGGAAAGTCTCTGGGTTGACTCACATCCCTCTCTGATCTGGTATATTCCTGCCTCCAGGATTCTAGCATCCTGGCCTCCCCCATCATGCCCTGCCTGCCCAAGGAGAGTGTCCCCAACCAAGTGTGTCCTGCTGCTGCTTGCCAGGCAACCCCTTGGAGAGCAAGCACACAGCTTCTCTGCACCCACCAGGCCAGGGAGGACAGGCATGTGTTTGTGTGTTTGTCCTGCAGATGAGGAGGAAGCAGGCTAAGGCTCCTAGGGGGTGGGGGGGGGGACTGTGACCTTCACATGTGCAAGGCAGCACCTCACTTGCAGGTCCTGTCTCAGGGTCCCCAAATGCCACTGGGGTTTGGCTTATTTCCCAAAAAATAAACTCCCCTAGTCCTACAGTTCTGCTTACCCTGGGTTCCCCCATGGAACTGTGCCCTCAAATAAGAAGGGGCCCCTCAGTGGCTGGAGGGTGCTCCCTAGGTCACATCCTGGCGGCCCGTCTTGGTGGCCACTGGAAGCACCCAGTTGGGCTGGCCTCTGCAGTAGCTGAGAGGCAACCAGCCAGGGCCAGCCTCACCCTGTCATTAGGGAAAGTTTAGCCTCCAGCGGACAAACTGACACACAGCAGGCTGGCGGGAGCGAGAAGCCGGCTCCAAAGGGGAAAAAAATGTGTGCTTGGCTGGCAGGGCGGGGACTGGAGAAGCAGGGCCGCTTTGTCACTCTATCCTGACACCCAGATCCACCCTCGGAAGCTCCCCCACTCCTCCTGCTGCTGCTGCAGAAGTCAGGACCCCTGGAAGTAGGGGGGAGTGGCTAAGATGCCACGTTTCCCAAGGAAGGTTCTGGAAGGCGCAGGCTCGGTGGCAGCTCACACAAGCGACCTTCGTGTTTTTCAGCACGTGGCATGCCTGGATGTCCCTGCCCTGGCTGTGTCATGGGGGGCTGCAGGCTCTTCTTCCTCACGGCTCTTACCCTGGAGCTCCTGGGAGGGGCTGGGGGTTCCCAGCTGGCCCCCCGGAGCCGGGGGGCTGCAGCGGCCTGTCGCCTGGACAACAAGGAAAGCGAGTCCTGGGGGGCCCTGCTGAGTGGGGAGAGGCTGGACACCTGGGTCTGCTCCCTCCTGGGGTCCCTCGTGGTGGGACTGAGCGGGGTCTTCCCACTGCTTGTCATTCCCCTGGAGATGGGGGCCACGCTGCGATCAGAAGGTGGGTCTCCCTTGCTGGGGAGAGCGGGTCTAAGGTGGAGGGTGGGGGACAGCAGTGTGTCCAGGACATCTTCCGCCTTATTCACTCACATGGCAGCCTCTTCTAACAGCAGCAAGTCAGTGGATTTTGGCTCATTAGCCATTTCCCAGCAGGGGTCGTGGTTGGGACTGCTTGGGACAAGGGTGCCAGGCTCTGCCCCCTCCGGCTGGGTGATACTGGGCAGCCTATTGCCTTCAGTCTCCCTGCTAATAAAGGGGGACAGTAAAAGCCTCCCCATGGACTGCCCTGATGGGAGTGACCCAGAACTCGGAAGAAGTCTGGCTGGGTCAGGACAAAGCCGGGGGGGGGGGGGGGGCCCAATTCTCCAGTGTGTTGGGAATGAGATACAGCCTAGCACCTTCCTTTCATCCCTGCTTTTCTGCTAATGGGGTGAGGAGTCCCGCCTCAGGGCTTGCGGCTGCCTCTTGTCCCGTGCACACGTATGTTTCTGTAGAGGCGCGCCGGGACAAGACAGAGGTGAGGTCAGGTTGGAGGTACTAGAATTGCATGTGCCTGTCGCCCCACCCTTGAGACTGACTTCCTACCTGGACCAGAGCCCCAAAAATCAGCGTGAAGCAAGTGCCCAGGGCATGTACTGTGCTGTGCCAGCCTGCGGAGCTATGTCTGTGATGCCAGGCTGATGCCAGGCAGAGCGCTGGCTCTCATCTGTGCACGGCCCCCACTCCTATGGGGTCTTGCTGTCACCACACTCTTCTACACCAACTCAAGGGAGCATTCCTGCAGGTCACCAGGGGAACTCTGGATGATAAGCCCCGTTTTCTTTTGGTTTTTGGGCCACACCCAATGGTACTCAGAGGTTATTCCTGGCTCTTTGCTCAGAAATCATTCCTGGGGGCCAGGGCAATAGCACAATGGTAAGGCATTTGCCTTGCACACAACCAACACAGGACAGACCCTGTTTCGAATCCAGATATCCCAAATGCTCCCCCAAGTCTGAGCGCAGAGCCAGAGTAACACCTGAGCGCCGATGGGTGTGATCCAAAAACCCAAAATAAATAAATCATTCCTGGCAGGCTTTGGAGACTATATAGAATGCTGGGGATCAAACCTGGGTTAACTACCTGGGTGCAAGATAGATCCTCTACCTGCTGTGCTATCGCTCTAGTCCCATGAGCCCCACTTTCAAATAGGGAAGCACAGGCCCAGAGAAGGGGTGCAAGGTCACACAGCCTAGAATTAGCAACTGCTTCTGGGAACATCACCCCCACCCAGGCTCCTCTGCCCCCTGAGCCTCTGTTTACCTAGCATCCCAGGCTCTACACTCCATTCTCATAGGTATTTTCCAACTCCAGACCTGACAAGTCTATAGGAGGCCCCAAATCCCTGCCCTTTCTGAGGGTGTGGAGGGAGGCTGAGCAGATCCCAATTCATGATGTTTCATTCCCAATGGGGAAACTGAGTCTCAGGTACTCAGCTGGAGATGGGAGTGTGATTCCTAGTGCCCCTGCATGTCTTGCCCAATCCCTTGCTGAGCCCCTGTCCTTACTGTCATGGGCAGCTTTTCAGCCCAACCTCCCAGAAACCTTCGGTGTCCTGAGTCTAACACAGCAAACTGGGGCGGGGACTCTAGGGTGTCAGAGCTCAGTCTGTCTGCCTTGCAGCTGGGGCACAGCGCCTGAAGCAGCTGCTCAGCTTTGCCCTGGGAGGGCTCTTGGGCAATGTGTTCCTCCACCTGCTGCCTGAGGCATGGGCCTACACCTGCAGCAACAGCCCAGGTGAGTGAGGATCCAGGCTGGTGCAGGTGGCTGGGGTGGCAGGGACCAGGAGATCGGGGAAAGTGAGGGATATTTGCCCCCCTTCTCCATCCCAGCCGTGTGTCCCCTGCAGGTGCTGAGGGCCAGAGCTTGCAGCAACAGCAGAAGCTGGGGCTGTGGGTCATTGCTGGCTTCTTCACCTTCCTGACTTTGGAGATGATGTTCCTGGACAGGAAGGAGAAAGAAGACAGCAGCCAGGTGAGTCCCAGTGCGGGCACTCTGCTCCTTGGTCCTGTGTGGAAGCCTGAGAGGTGTCTGCCCTGGCTTGGCCACCACAGCCCATCTGGCTTTATTCTTCCAGTGGTGGCAGAATGGAGGCCTATTGTGTTTGGGGGTGCTATACTTATCCGGCAGCGAATCTCTAGCTTGATTATAGGGTGTTCCCAGGGCCAGGGAGACAGCTCAAAGGGCTTCCCTGCAAACTTCACACATGAGGCCACGCTTCAGTCCCTAACACCATAGTGCCTCAAACACTGGCACTTGCCACACCTGACCAGGAGCCTCTGAGCACCATATGGTGTGAACCAAACCCTCCCCCTGCTCCTGCAAAAAAGGGAGGGTGTTCCCAGGTAGGGAGACAGCTCAGGGCAGGGAAGGACCAGGTTCCATCCTCAGCACCACCGGAGCCCAGTACTTTTGGACTCAAGCATATGAAGGTCTGGCCAATGGCACTGAGAATCACAGGAATGACCCTGGGCTTCCCAAACAGGGGTGGATGTTCCCCGTTTCTTGCCTCACTCTTGTCTGAGTTGAGGGTGGGCATCTAATGTCACATCTCCCTTCTTTTCCCTGTCCTAGCCCCCCAGCAAAGACCCGGGTGCTGCTGCCACACTCAATGGAGGCAGCTCTCTGGTCTCGCCAGCCGCAGAGCCCGGCCTGAGCACCGTGGTCCGGAATATCCAAGTGAGTGGCCGACCCCTCAGGGCCCCTGCAGTGGTCAGTGGTATCTCCAGTCCTGCTGAGCCCTGGTGTCCTCTTATTCCCCCAGGTCAGCGGCTACCTCAACCTATTGGCCAATACCATAGACAACTTCACGCATGGGCTGGCTGTGGCCGCCAGCTTCCTTGTGAGCAAGAAGGTGCGTGGGGGAGCAGGCGGGGCCCCGCAGTCCCAGGGAGACGAGGCCTGTGTGGCCCCCCACACCTGCTCTGCGCCCTGCTTCCTCCATCTCCACACCCCCCATGGAAGTCCCACCTCCTGGCTGCTCTTCTGGACACGGCCTCCTTCTGTCCTCAACCACTGGCTCTTGTTGCTGCAAACACGGCTTCTTGGGGTCCCATGCTTCTGCCAGGCTGCTGGAGGGGCCCAGTCGGCTTCTCGAAGCTTCTCCTGCCATCTCCTTGCTCTGCCCCAGGCGCCTGCCTGTTCTTGAATTGGTGGAGTCCTTTCTGCCTCATGGCCTTATCCTCACTGTTCCCTCAGCCTGGAATGTTCTTCCTCTTACCCCTGGACCTTCCAGTCTCTGCCTCTGCACTTTCTCCCAGAGGCCTTCCGGGCATGTGGGGTCATTCTTGCGTGATAGCTCGAGCCTGGCCTTCCTCGCCAGCCCGTTCACCCCAGGCGCTTTCTCCGGCCCACTAGACCACCGTTTCTAGCCACCCAAACACACAGGGCAGAGCAGACACCGGGAGATGGGTGGGCAGGGAGCATCCCGGCACAGGCCCCCAGACTCCCATTCCTGCAGATCGGGTTCCTGACCACCATGGCTATCCTCCTGCACGAGATCCCCCATGAGGTGAGTACAGGGGGCTCCATAACTGGGGATGGATGTGAGAAGGGGCTGCCCACAGGGTCCGGGAGCCATTCCACTGCCAAGGTTGTGACATATGCGTCCAGAACCAGGCACTTAGGGCAATCCTATGGACTTCCCCTCAGGTGGGCGACTTTGCCATCCTGCTCCGTGCTGGCTTTGACCGATGGAGTGCAGCCAAGTTGCAGCTCTCGACGGCGCTGGGAGGCATGCTGGGGGCCTGCTTCGCCATCTGCACCCAGTCTCCCAAGGGAGTAGGTACGGGCGTGGGGGTGGTGCGGCAGGTGGCGGTGAGCTGGGGGGGTTCAGCGGGGACCCCGGGTGGCTGTGGGCGGCAGCCAGCGGCCTCCTTCTTCCCGTGCAGAGGAGACGGTAGCCTGGGTCCTG
This sequence comes from Suncus etruscus, assembly GCF_024139225.1. Lineage (NCBI taxonomy): Eukaryota > Metazoa > Chordata > Mammalia > Eulipotyphla > Soricidae > Suncus > Suncus etruscus. Next base: position 97,057,930 of record NC_064856.1, read on the forward strand.
CCTTTCACGTCGGGCGGCTTCCTTTACATCGCCCTGGTCAATGTACTCCCTGACCTCCTGGAAGAAGATGACCCATGGTGAGTGGGACCCCGGCACTCCAGCAGCCTGCGACGAGGGGTGGGAGCGAGGGTATGTCTGGCCCCTGCAGCTCTGAGCCAGCACTCTCTGTCCTCTACAGGCACTCTCTGCAGCAAATTCTCCTGCTGTGCTCGGGCATCCTGGTTATGGTGCTGTTCTCGCTCTTCGTGGACTAACCACAGCCCAGCCCCACACCCCAGCCCCTGCACAATAGACTCTTCACCCTTTCGAGCGTGTGTGAGGCAGAGGGCGAGTGGCCGAGCGCGCTCTGGGAGCCCTGAGCAGGCAGGTGGCCGTGCCCAGGTTGGACAGGTTGGACCGACACTGTGAGCCCCGTGCGGAGCCCTCCCTGCTATGCAGTCCACGGGGAGCAGAGCCCTTTCCCCCCGAGGAGATCTTTTTCTCAACAGGAGCGCACAGGGAGGACCTGGGTTGTTGGGGCACCGCTGCCCAGGCACCGCAGTTCGGGCTCATCATCCCAGTCATCCTTTCCAGCTCCAAGGCCAAAGCAAGGAGAGGCAGGTGCTGGTGGAGCCGCTTCACTCACAGCTGCCCGCAGCCAGATCCTTGGCTCCTTACCTCCTCCCTGGCAGTGTGGCAACTTCTGCCACCTCCAGCTGCCAAACAGCAGCCTGCAGGGTAGAGGGCAGAGGTTGGCCAGAGGCTTCCCAGGCAGAGTAGGCTGGGGGCAGAGGGAGCCTACCAGGGTCCCTCTCCCTGCTCAGGCCCCATCCAGTTCTGGGTACGGGGGTGGTGAGGACGCGACATTGTCAGCTATCAGGAATGTGCTCTGGGAGAACACTGAAGCCATAATCCCCAGCTATTTCCCTTGGCCGAGGCCCAAGGACTCAGCTGGCCTCTGAGTCCCGGCCCCTGCCGCCTGCCACGCACGTTCTGAAGGGGAAGGGCTGGGAAGCAGTTCTGTGGTTCCGTTTTATCTGTAAATACCTGTTCTATATATAAGATGCAAATAAATATTATATACAGACTGACTGGCTTTTCCAGACCCTGCACCCCCATTGCTCCTGCCTCCTGGCCCTTCTGTTCCATACTGTCTCTGAACCAGCATCCCTGGAAGGCCCATTGGTCAGGGCACACATTTCATGTAATGAAATACCAGCCCGGCACCATAACCCTCAACCCCCAGGAGTATTGTTCCTACTCTTACATTGCCAGCCAGTGGCTTTATCGCTGCCCAAACTGGGAAATTTTTTTTTCTATCCCCCACTCCCCCACCCCAAACTGGAAAATTTTTAATGAAGGAGCCTTAGCCACAAAGTGGCTCCAGATAGAACCTTAACAGAATTTTCTATCAAAAAAGGGCTGGGGAGACAGCTTAGCAGACTAGTATGCAAGTTTTACATGTAGGTGGCTCAGGTTTGATCCCTAGCTGTGTGGTCTGAGCAATGTTAAGTGTGGCCCCAAAATCAAAGGAAAAATAGCAGCACACCACGGCTAGCACAGTGCTTGCCTCCCAGCTCCCATATGTAAGGTCCTGAACTTGATTTCATACCATATATGATCGAGGTGGAGTAGATCTTATAAAACCACATTGGCGGGGCCAGAGCAATAGCTCAGTGGGTAGGACATTTGCCTTGCATGTGACTGACCTGAGTTCAATCACCAGCATCCCATACATTCCCCGAAGGCTGCTAAGAGTAACTGCTGAGTGCAGAGCCAGGAGTAATCCCTGAGTACCACCAGGTGTAGTCCAAATAATGGCTGGAAAGATAATTTGGTGGATAGGATATATGCCTTGCACATGGCCGAACCAGGTTCGATCCCCAGCATTCCATATGGTCCTGAGCACCACTGATGTGGCTCAAAAACAAAAGCAGAAAAACCTTGTAAACCCCACACCTCTTATTAGGATAAAGATAGTCTCCAGCACTAGGGGGCACAGCTTCCCAACATGGTTTCAGGAGAGGACTGTTACCAAGAACCAGCACAACCTTCTCTGGCTCTGCGGCCCAGAAGAGGTGGCACATTGTTCTCTCAGTGGCAGGCACTCAGCCAATATAATACTGGTGAGAAGTCAAAAATTTAGTGAGGTGCGAGCAAAAGGCAACTCAGAGGTTATGCTAGGGGTCCATGACCAGGATGCCAAGAGAACAAAATCACTAGGAAAAATGAGGCTGGGGCCAGAGAGATAGCACAGCGGTAGGGCATTTGCCTTAGACGCTGAAGGACAGTGGTTCGAATCCCAGCATCTCATATGGTCCCCCGAGCCTGCCAGGAGCGATTTCTGAGCATAGAGCCAGGAGGAACCCGAGCGCTGCCAGGTGTGACCCAAAAACAAAAAAATAAAAAAAAGGAAAAATGAGGCTAAGCCCCTCAGGAATAGCAGGAGGTAGGGGGATGACTAAAGGAAACCATCTCCTGAGGGAGGAGAGGTAACAGTAAGGGACTTTCTCAAAAGGACAAATGAGAGCCAGAGCGATAGTAAAGCAGGTGAGTGTTTGCTTTGCATGCAGTCGACCCACGTTTGATCTCAGCCTCCCGTATTGGTCCCCCCAAGCATACCAAGAATGATTCCTGAGTGCAGAGCAGGAGTAACCCCTAGCGTTGCTGGGTGTGTGTGTTGGGATATGTATGTGCTGGGGGTGGGTGTGGGTGTGTGCTTGAGCACGCTGGGGATGTGTGTGTGTGTGTGCACCACCACCACCACCACCCCCCAAAAAAAAGGACAAATGAGAGTTCTGAAGAAGCTGCTCCTTGAGAGGAATCCTGGTTCGACAGTGGCTGAAAATGAAGCTGGTCCTAGGGTGAGTCTACCCTGTCCAGGCACCTAATCAACAAAGCTAACTGCAGAAATTCTGCATAAGACCCCAGAGCACAGATTGAGCCCTCAACTGATAATGAGGGTGCCAGGGTGGAGCCAGAACTGGAAAACTGGTGGCCAACTGGATCGTCCAGACCCCAACAGACCTCTGACAGGCCTTGGGGCTGACAGACCAGGGGCAGGAGCACACACAGCAAGACAGAGATCAGTGAAGAACAGCTGAGTGGCCCTGGTTAGATTCCTTTCTCAGCCAAAAGTACTCACAGTACAGCGGGTAGAATACTTGCCTTGCACATGGCCAACCTGGATTTGATCCTCGGGATCCCATAGGGTCCCCTGAGCCCTCCAGGAATGATGTCTAAGCAGAGCCAAAGCCCCTGAGCATCCAATGGGTGTGCTCCCTAATTCTCAAAAAAAAAAAAAAGTGATAGAGACATGGACAGTAAAGAGGCAGAAGTGGCCAGGAAACAAGGTAGAGTTTTGGGAAGCCAGATTCAGAGTTGGCTTTCCAAAGCTAGGGATGCACCCCCAAAGCAGAAAGCAAGCACTTCTCTTAGTTCCAGAGCTGTGGGGCCACCAGCCACTTCCAGCTCAAGAAGACCTTTGTGAGTTTCAGCAGGGACCTTGGGGGTGGGAGTGGCAGCAGAAGACCTCAGACAGAGGCAACACAAATTCTCCCAGAAGGGCTCCCCTGGACAGCTACAACTTGGATTGTCAAATGCAGCAGCAGCAGCAGCAGCACTGGAGAAGGGCCTCCTACCCATGGCTGCACTTCAACTGGGGCCCAGGAAGAGAAGGAAGGAGGCCAGACTGCAGGGCCCAGAAAGCATCTTTTATTCCAATCCAACCAGCAAGAGCAGGGGCGGCGTGAACACCTATGCATAGTACTGCAGGTTGGCTTTCTTCTTGGCCTGCACCTCCAGGATGCCCTCCATGTAGTCCTCGTGGGTGAGTTCTGTGGCTCCTCTGCGCAGTGCGATCATACCCTGTGCCCGGAACACACAGGCTGAGTCCCAGAAGCCGACTCAGCCCCTCCCCCGCAGGGACACAGGCTCGAACCCCCACTTACCGCCTCCACACACACGGCCTTGCACTGTGCTCCATTAAAGTCATCCGTGCAGCGAGCGAGCTCTTCGTAGTTGACATCCGGACTAGAGGGGAGGACACACATTGGGAGCACATTTAACAACCTCTCAGGATCTCCCCCATAAACAATAAGGTCCACTCACCCAGGAAGCCCTGCTCTCAAAATTTGGGGCTGGGAGCAAAGGGTCATAGCCAGTCAGGAACTTGAACATGAGACCCCAGGGATGGATTCGCCTGTGGCAAGGGGGCAGGAGGTTGTGGAAATGAAATGGCCCAGTCCCCTTTCCCCAGAAGTGTAGGCCCTGTGCGGGAAACAGAGGCTCTGGATGCCAGCACTGTGCCTCATGTCACATAGCTCTGGGACAGTGTCCTCCACAGAGGAAACTGAGGCAAGTGAGAAGATACCACCTGCTGCAGTCTGTGTCCCTGGCTAGGGTGCCCTGGCCTGGGGCTATGTTCAGTGGGGAACAGGGGGAGCCCAGGAACTGAGGGGGTCTATGACCTGTACCTTCTGAGTTTGTGAGAGCTGAATTTGGGAACAAACTTAAAGAACCACCTGCACTGGCTCACCTGACGTTCATCTTCCGGGAGTGGATCTGCATGATTCTAGCCCTGGCCTCCTCATTGGGCATTGGGAACTCAATCTTACGGTCCAGACGGCCTGAGCGGAGCAGGGCAGGGTCCAGGATATCGACCCTGTTGGTAGCTGCAATGACCTGAGTAAAGGAAAGCATCAGCAACTTGAAATCAGGAGCAACAGGCTCTAAGACAGACCAGTCATGGCCAGAGAAAGCAGAGGTATCTTTGGTTCTGAGGGAAAGCAGGGAATAAAAGACCCCGATCCTATTTCCAGTCAAACAAGTTGTGGGACAAGAAGATTCCCCTCTGGGGCTGGAGTAACAGCACAGTGGGTAGGGTGTTTGCTTTGCACATGGCTGTCCTGGGTTTGATTCCAGCATCCCAAATGGTCCCCCAAGCCTAGGAGTGATTTCTGAGTGCAGAGAAGGGGTAACCCCTGAGCACCATGTGTAGCCAAAAAGCAAAACAATAAAAGGTCCCCTCACCCCTAACCCCAGTTCACTTCATCTGCAGAGTGGAGAAATACTCACCTTCACTTGTGTATTGGGCTGGAACCCATCCAGTTGGTTTAGAAGCTCCAGCATGGTCCTCTGCACCTCCCGATCCCCAGCCTTCTCACTGTCAAAGCTGAACACACAGAAGGCCAGGCATGCTGGTGAGGTCATAGCACAGCTGATCCTGCCCTCCAAGCTGACAGAGGCCAACTCTGATCGTCCAAAGAGGAAAGAACCTCCTTGGGACCCCAAGCCCAGGAGTGGTCCAGAGATGTCAGTATTGGGATTGCTATATCCCGACTGGAATACTGGAATCTGGCCTAGACTTGGGGTCTCAGAGGGAGGCCCCTGCAATGCCGCCTGAGAGGGGACCCTTCAGCTGAAGGCTAAACCACACACCAGCTGGTTCAGAACAATGAAGAACAGAATGAGGGGAGGAAGGAGGAAACAGTAAAGCAAGAGGAGGCCTGAAAACTGGAAGGACAGGGGGGTAGGGGGACAGAGATAGCCACCCACATGGGGTTGCAGGCCGTGACAAGCCCAGCACTGATGCCAAGCTGTAATGAGGAGTCCCAGAGTTTCAGGTAGGCCCTGTTGGGGTGGGGGACAGTGGGTGCCTGAGTGACATGACCAGTTTTGAAAGAAACATGTGAGCAGCCATGAGGGAAAGCTGCAGGAAAACCAGTTAGAGGAGAAACGCCAAAGCTGAAGCCAGATGTCCAGCTGGCACCAACAGAGGAAAGGACAAGGTGGGAGAATGGGGTCCATCTCCTTACCGCTTAGTGCCAATGGCATCCAGTTCATCAATGAAGATGATGGACGGGGCTTTCTCCTTGGCCAGGGCAAAAGCATCCCGAACCAGCTTGGCCCCATCCCCAATGAACATCTGCACCAACTGGGGACCAGCCAGCTTCAGGAAGGTGGCCTGCGGGGGATGGGGTACGACAATCAGGCCAAGGCACCAGGAGAGGCCCTCTGAGCCCACCTAGTCGAGCTTTCAGTCACACCCACATTCTCCTCATCCTGCCAGAAGTCATCACCTTGGTCTGTGCAGCACAGGCTCGGGCTAGGAGGGTCTTTCCAGTACCGGGGGGACCATACATAAGCACCCCCTTTGGAGGCTGAATTCCCAAGTTCTCAAACTTCTCCTTGTGGTTCATGGGGAGGACAATGGCTTCAACCAGCTGCAAGGAAGAAGTCCTGGGTGAGGGAGAGTGAAACCACGACAATCCTGGCTTTACCCCCACTCCAATCCAGAGGTTTGTCTCTACTTCCATACCACGGCTCAGCTACGGCCTTGGCAAGAAGAGCAGACCTTGCACAGACTCGACCAATAACCAGTAGGTGAGTTTCATACCAGACTCTGCTTTTCCAGCACCCCTCAACCAGTTGCACTCTACCTCAGGATCTCAGTTTACTAAAGTGTTTGAGCATCACCCTGTCCAGCAGGAGGAAACGATCCATAAATGCAGAAGACAGCAGAGCTGTCCCACCCTCACCTCCTGGATCTGCTTGTCAAGGCCGCCTATGTCACTGTACTGCTCCGTGGGTCTCTCGTCCACCTCCATGGCCTTCACTCTTGAGTCATACTCTGTCGGCAGGGTCTCCAGAATCAGGTAGGAATCTTTGTTCACACCCTAAGGACAGAGCAAGAAGCCTGCACACATGCCACAGGTCTGCCAAAGGGATGAGACAAGCCCGGGACAATACAAGAATCAATCAATCAATAAAAACAAGCAAACAGGACAAGAAGATAGCAAGCAGATAGAGTGCTTGACTTAGATGCAGTCCATCGGAATTGATCCCTAGCATCCCATATGGTCCTTCAAGTAATCACCAGGAGTAATTCCTGAGTGCAGAGCCAAGAATAACCCCTGAACATCACCAGATGTAAACTAAAAACAAAAGAACCACAGAAACAACAGAAAAAAAGCATATATAGGACAGAAAAATGCAGTCAGTTCTGCCATAAGCCAAGGCCAACACCAAGACCCAAAGCTGGGGCAGGGTATCAGCAAGTAGGTGGGTGAACCTTTGGGAAAGTCCTCCTTAATGCAGGGATCCCCGACTCACCACCAGGTCTCCCGGCTTCAGCTTTTCCGCATCCACCAAGCCAATTACAGGCAAGAAGTAAGTCTGGAAGAGACATCAGGAGTAGGGTTAGTCACAGCCCTCAGTGAGGGCCCTTGTCCTGAGCCCCATCAACCCAACTCCCCGCTGCTTTCCCATGCCCAAATGGACTGGTTGTACCTGCCGCGTGGAGGTCTTGATCACAGCACATTTGCCTTTCCGTTGGGAGTCTAGGTCAATATTGGCACCATCCTCTTCTTGGTCATTGGGATCCACGTCCAGGAGCTGGGAAGGGATAAAGCTCAGATCAAGAAGCCCTGCTCAGCACTAGCCTTGCGTGGGACCAACCCAGGAGTAATTCTGATAACTCTGCCAGGAGTAATAAATACTTCTGCCAGGAGTAATTTCTGAGGACAAAGACAGGAGTAACCCCTGAAAACTGCCAGATATGGCCCCAAACAAAGAAGCCCTGCTCAGCCCTTGAAGTCTCCAGGACCCAGAACTGCTGGACCCTGCAGGGCAGACTGGACACCCCACCTCTCTTCCCAGCTGGTCCCTTGGGCACGGCCAAAGAGCGGAGAACAAGAGGGAAACACTAAGGTCTACTGGGGTTCTCCATCTCTACCGAGTTCTCCCCACTGATAGAAACAGACCTGTGAGGCTTCTCAGGATCACACCTGCACCCCCACTCCCACCCCTAGCCCCTCTTCCCCTCCACATGCACACACACCTCGATGACGTTGGACACCAGGTAGGGCAGGGTCTTGTTCACTTTGATCTTCTCACTGTTCTCTTTGATCTTGTCCTTCATGGCCTGCAGCTCATGGGTAACTCGCAGCACTTCACTCTTCATGATCTGGGAGCAGGGAGAGTCTCAGCTTGGGCTCAGCCCGGGCTTGGGGTCCCTCCTGACGGCCGAGGTTCTAACCACCCCAATCTGTCCAGCTGCAACCAAACTTTCCCCATGAACTGACTTTGTGGCCACTGCCAGATTAGTATTAGTATTAAAACCTCCTAATACTGCCTGCCCTCCCTTCCTTCCTTCCTCCCCTTTTTTTTTTCTTTCTTTTCCTTGTGTAGATGTATTAGGGGGTGCAGCCTGTAGTGCCTAGGACTCACTCCAGGTAAGGCTGAATGGAAACTTATGAGATACCAGGGATGGAACCTAGACTGGCTGAGTACAAGGTTAAGCATCCCACCAACTATAGTATCGCTCTAGCCCCCCTCTCGTTGCAGTTTTAACTGAGAACCAAGGTGGTCTTGACACACAGTGGTGAGGGCTGCCCTTTATTAAGGAAGTTTCCCTGAGTGTCTCGCAGCCTTAGATAAAATGGACTTTCCTAAAAGGATCGGCAAAAGAAACCCTTAAAGATTTGTCTGCAGGGCTGGAAAGCAACAGTACAGGGGGTAAGGCATATTTGCTTTGCCTGCAATCGATCAGGACTCGATCCTAGGCATCTCATCTGGTCCCTGGAGCACTACCAGGAGTGATTCCTGAGCACAAAGCCAGGAGTAACACCTAAGAACCATGATGAATGGCGTGATGGCATGATCCAAAAACAAAAGAGAATTCCCTTTTTTCTCTTTTCCTGACAGTTTAAAAATCAGCAACCTCCAAACCTCCTTAGAGCTTCGGGAGAGGAATCTGGGGGTGCTCTGGGAGTTGGGGTTCTGTGCCCACCTTGATTTCACTGTCCAGCAGCCTCGTGCGCTGGATGATCTCTTCTGTGGACATCTTGAGCACTTCTTCCCCGATTCCATCTTGCTGTAAAAGGGGTAAAGGAGAGAATTATTTGTTTGTTTGTTTGTTTGTTTGTTTGTTTTGGGGGGTTTCCTTCTAAACTCAAGGCAGGCAAATCGCATCCTCTCTGCCTGTGGGTTCCCCAACCGTATAAATCAGTACAGGACCCCGAAACGGGCCTGACCCGAAACCCCAGCCACCTCGCCCCCTTGGGCCAAAGCGGGGTCCGCGTTGCCCGCGGTATCGGGGCGCCCCGACTCATGCAGCCCCGCACCTCGGCCTCATCCCACACCGTCGCCATCTTGTCCTGCCGAGTCACTGGGCTGGCGAGACTCGGCGGCAGATTCGCCACCTCCCTCGGAGGAGCAGCGCGGAGACCGCACTGGGAAGGCGAAAGGCGAGGAGAAATTAAACCCGTCTTTTTTCCATGCTCCCCAACGAGCGGCGGACTTCGCTCCCCAAATCCAGACTCCGGACGGAGGAGACACCCCAATAGCGTGCGGCCGAAGCGAATCTGCTTCCGTGATTACAAGACTCTGGAGGACCCGCCCCCCTGATAAGTTCCCGCCCCCATCCTGTTCCTACCTGCACTCATTGGTCCGCGCGCTCAGTAGGTGGAGTCTGGAAGAAAAACCGGAAAAGGGAAAGGGAAACGGACGCCGCGAAGGACTATGGGAGATGTAGTTTTATTGCGGGAGCTCGCGGGACTTTAAGCTCGATCTCGAGGTCTAACTAGGAATTAGGGGGTGCAGATTTTGGTGGTGCCACGCAAGTTATAAAAAAAAAAAAAAGTAGGGGCCCAGGGAGATAGCACAGCGGCGTTTGCCTTGCAAGCAGCCAATCCAGGACCAAAGGTGGTTGGTTCGAATCCCGGCATCCCATATGGTCCCCCGTGCCTGCCAGGAGCTATTTCTGAGCAGACAGCCAGGAGTAACCCCTGAGCATCGCCAGGTGTGGCCCAAAAACCGAAAAAGAAAAAAAAAAAAAAAGTACGCCAGGGATATGCAAAGGGACAAAACTGTAAAGAGGCTTAACACTTCAGGTTCCCTTTTTATTATTGCTACTTCGGAAAGCAGTAAATAGAACACCCAGGATTCAAAAGAGAATCATTTAACCAGATTAAAGAAAGAAATCACTATTGTTTTATTAACTTCAAAGAACTGCCCATGTGGGATAAGTGCAAGTGACAAACGCCTGTAGTGATCTAGGGAAATGAATCAAATGGACCCTGAAGCACTGCTGGATGTTGTCTTCAATCAAAAGTGAGACTAGAGGGCCGGAGAGATAGCATGGAGGTAAGGCGTTTGCCTTTCATGCAGAAGGTCATCGGTTCGAATCCCGGCATCCCATATGGTCCCCCGTGCCTGCCAGGAGCAATTTCTGAGCATGGAGTCAGGAGTAACCCCTGAGTACTGCGGGGTGTGACCCAAAAACCACCAAAAAAAAAAGAGAGAGTGAGACTAGGAAGGCATAGCAATAATAGCACAGATAGTAGGCCTTTTGCCTTGCACAAGCCTACCCGAGTTCGATTCCCAGACCTATATGATACCCCTATCCTGCCAGGAGTATTTTCTGAGCTCAGAGTCAGGTACCCCTGAGCATTTCTGGGTGTGCCTCAGAGGGGGAAAAAGTGAGACGACTAGGTTTTTAGCAAGGTGGGCTCTAGGAAGGATTCTGGAGCTAAGACTAGGTCAGAGAACACTTCTTTTTAACCTGGGACCTGGGCCCGTCTACATTCATGTCTCTCAGCCACCATGCAAGGCTTGAGACGAAATAACTAAGGTGAGGAATCTAAAGCAGAATTGTAGAGGGGAAGACCTTTGTTTGTATGGCCCTACCTGCATGGCCAGAAAGCTGTTTCCATTGTACCCCACTTCCTCTGAAAACAAGACATTTTAGAGGCCAGGGAGTTACTCAGCTGTAGAGAATTTGCCTTGTATGTATCAGACCCTGGGTTCTTTTCCCAGCAGTCCCCCTAAAATGTTAAAATTTGGGTGATGGAGAGAGTAAAGTGGGCAGGAAGACTCAAGTTCCATTGATGTCCAGCACCCCATATGGTCCTCACCACTACTACCAGGAGTGATCCCTGAGCACAGAACCAAGAGTAATCCTTGAGCACCTGCAGCAGTGATCCTTGAGCACAGAGCCAGGAATACTATTGACTTTCAAGTCCTGAGTTCTGTGAAGTACTATTAAACCCTGAGTACTATTGACTGTGCCCGGAACTTAATCAAATAAAAAAATTATGAAGACTGAGGGGAACAGTTCAAAAGGCTAAAGTGCATGCTTTGCTCAGATAATTTAGTTCAAATGATAATGCTACATGCAGGTAATATAAGTTGGTAAAAAACACTATTGTAACCTAAACCAGCCCAAAGACATAAAGGCCACTGGCAGAAAATGCCATGAGGGTCAGAGAGACAGTCCAGTAAGTAAAACATAGTCCTTGCATGCAGATGACCTGGGTTCAATACCAGGTATATCCCATATGGTTCACTAAGCATCACCAGTAGTAATTCCTGAATGAAGACCCAGGAGTAACTCTTGAGAGTGACAGGTGTGATCTCTCCAAAAAGAGAGAGAAAAAAGAACCACTCTAGGAGCCCAGAAAGCCACTGAGATACAAAATTTCAGACTCAGAGCAGTGCTGGCTCCCTGAGAAGAGAGGCAGCACACTCAAAGGCAGGAAATGAAGAATGGACAAGTAGAAGTTAATGTTCTTCTCTGGAAAAGGTTCATTGATTCCTATGTAAATAATCTAGAACATAATAAAGATTTAAAAAGACACAAGAATAGGGGCTGGAGAGATAGCACAGCGGTAGGACATTTGCTTTGCACGCAGCCGATCCAGAAAGAATGACGGTTCAAATCCTGGCATCCCATATGGTCTCCTGAGCATGCCAGGAGCGATTTCTGAGTGCAGAGTCAGGAGTAACCCCTGAGTGCCCCTGGGTGTGGCCCCAAAACCAAAAAAAAGTTATGAAAGAAAGCAGTTATGAAAAATATCTATTCGGGGGGCTGGAGAGATAGCATGGAGGTAAGGCATTTGCCTTTCATGCAGGAGGTCATTGGTTCGAATCCCGGCGTCCCATATGGTGTCCCCCCCCCCCCCCCGTGCCTACCAGGAGCAATTTCTGAGCATGGAGCCAGGAATAACCCCTGAGCACTGCCGGGTGTGACCCAAAAACCACAAAAAAAAAAAAAAAAGAAAAGAAAAATATCTATTCGGGCCCGGA